>NW_009918527.1:49624-108370 GCF_000696875.1 Nestor notabilis
TAATCACAGAAAGTTTCTATCTAGGGAAGTGAACCGGTGAGATTGGCACGGTGCACCCATGACCTAAGTTGTATGAAACAGGAAAAAGATAACTGTCACAGGAAGATGGTGGAGGATAAGGTTGTTTACCAAATTGGTTTAAAAACTGGTTGCCTCAAGCCATTTCACTTAAACTGCATCAAAAATAATGCAGTCTCATGAATGAGGAAGGCAAAGAGCTATTGACTTCCTAGTATGCATTCAAAACACCCATAATTCGAGCTTTTGGAAGGACTTTAGAGGAGAGTTATTTTAAGGGGATCTTTTTTTTGTGCAGGATTTATATCCAGGCTTTTAGCTACTGTAAAACAGTGAAGTTCTGTTGGAATAAGTATTTTCAGTGGAGATAAGCTGACATACAAGAGCTGAGTATCTGACCCAGCGTAGACTCTCAATATAATGGTGACATAGCTAAGTGTTAAAATTTCCATTACTGAACATCCACATTAAAGGGTTATTTAACTCTACCAGAAAAATCATGTCCTGGATAAAAGCTGACAGGACAAAATCTCTGAGTGAGCAATTTCCTTTTGTACTTTGGGACCTACTTTGTTGCATGTATCCCAAACCTCTTCCAAAAACTCCCCTCACAGATCCATCATTTTCATCACATATTAAAAAACCCTAGTCTTTCTCCTCTCCCTTTCTCAGCAAATAAACACACACTGAACCCCACAGGTTGAGCCTTATTAAAAAAGAAGACTATGTAGGTTAGAAAGGGTTGAGATAATTAAGAAAATAGTTTTATTTTAACTGGTATAATTTTTCGGTCAACAGACTGCTTAACATGCAACCTGGATATGAAGGTCTTCCATCAGAATTTTTAATGATTACTGTGAAGCTAACATAAATATAATCCTGCTTTGCAATCAACTTTTCTGGGCCAGATCCCAACTCTCTTGAACTTCAGCATGTTTTGATGCAAGAACTCACTGTAGGCTGTCTTCGGTTTGTGATTAGAATTTTCTCAAGCAAAAGGAACTTTAGTGTTGCTAAAAAGCATGGAAATGCCTGGCAAATGTGGAGCCATATCCTCCTGCGAGAAAACCTGTGGGAGGTGGACAGATGTGAGGAGCTCTGGAAATTTACTTTTCAGGTTTTCTTATTCTTATTCTCCTCACTGGAATATGTTTGAGGATAATCAGAGCTGAACACCAAAAAAGATTTTTTTAAGGATTTCAAGTATCTGAAATACAAATTTACTAAATCCTACTCAGTTGCCTCTGCAGGCATGGAGGCAAATGATATTTATGAGCCTCTATTTTATGACAGTTATCTTATTTGTATTACGGTAAACCTTGGAGTACTTAAAATTTGGTTTCTCGTGCCCAGAAACACCTTGATTAAGTACTTCTACTCAGTGTGTGGGAGATGTTCTCTCATACTTTCTGTCCTCTACGCCTGTGATATGTTCGTCATTATAAGCCAGGATAGAGAGGGAACCCTGCATCCTGGGTGCACCAGTCTAAACTGTATTCAGTAAGCTAAAATTACTCCTTTTATTGAAGAAAGGATGGATGTGAGGAGTCCTATTCAGTAGCTTGTTTATGAGCTTTATGTTTATGTTCTTTCTTGAGCTAATGTGCTTTGCTGGTTGAGAGCAGAGTCTGCTTCCTTTGCATGGTCTGCTCCAGAGTTCTGCAAAAAATATACCTGGTGCCAGGAGCTCCAGTGGGGCAGCATTGCTGCTTTCATGGAGCTGAGCCATGGTACCAAAGACAGTGGGAAGGTTTTGGTGGGCTTCTTGGAAAGATTAGGTTATTTTGGTGCTCCTATTGTGTTCCTTCCTTTGTTCCTCTAAAAAACTGCAAAAGGAGCAAGGCAATGTGAAGTCCTGTGGGCTATAAAGCAGAGATTCATTGTACGCAGATCATGTTTGAATAGGCAAACATATATACCTATAAATAGGTAAATTTAATAGTAATGGCAAAGGAGAATATGGCCTATGGTGACATTCTTAGTATTAGTGCTTATGAAAAGGTAAGGTGCAATGCTCATGTCTCCATTGGAAGTGGGCCTCCTAAGATGTTGTGTACCTATACCAGATTGCCATCCTTCGCTTGATCTTATTCTCCTTTCTTAGGGAGGAATATTCAACCTCCTGCTGAGTAAATGCTATGGGTCTGATGTAATTCAGGAAGTCTTACACCTAATGTGCGTAGCATAAACAACAGTGCCGAGTGCAACAGCCAATTTGGCACCATTTAGTTTTGCATATATGCTTTGGGTTTTCACTCTAGGAGGTAATGCTGAAATTGATGCCACAGCTGCTAAAGATAGTTTGGAAAGCAACCCAAATGGTTGTCTTCTGTTTACAGTCCTTCATCAGCTCCTTTTAGAGCAGTGGGTAGCGATGAAAGCGGTGAAAGAAGTGAACCATTTTCCCAGGACTATAATAATACGGAAAAAACCCCTTGTGTAGCCAACAGCCCTTATTATCTTCTGTTTTCTTACTTTTTATTATTTGTTCTTTAATTTGGTAGCATCACTTTTAAGAATTAGACCGACTGTTAGAAACTGAGATTTGCCTGAAGATTTGACTTGGAACATTACAGTGTTAAATGCATCATAAGGATGAGTATCAAATTAATTGAAACGTCTGGTTCTGAATGTTAAGGTTACCTAGCCTCAATAGTTCACAGGCTTGCTTTCCAGATCTGATTAGTGTTTGTTGACATTGAGAAGAAGGATACTGCTTTATATACAAACCCCATTTTTTTCTTCCTTTTTCGTCATATAGCATAAAGCCATTTAAACATAAAATGTCAGTCATATGCCATTGATACATTATGTCCAGTAACTTCAGGGAAGTCAATTTTAATAGAAAGCTTGCAAGAAATTATGTTGTGAATTGTACTATTGAAGGACTGTGTGATCCAGCAGAAGGTCAGTTATATGAAATCCAGTATGCAATACTGTTGTCTGAACATGCCAGCCATGAAACAATAAAGAAAGAAAAACCCCAACCTCCTGGTTGTAGTGTTTCTTTTTTCTCCAATATGACAATGGAGGTGAATCTCTGACAGAGAAATCCCATGTTTCAGGTCAGGAACACAACTGTTCTGGTTTTTTAATTAGAAATCTTTTAATTGGGGGTAAAAACAAATTATTTTTTTTTTTAACAGAATCTGCACTGATTTTTAAATAATCATTTATATTGGAAATGTATGAGGTGTAATTTGCTGAAACTTTGGATTTGGGTAAAGGAAAACGTATTTGTAGGTATTCCCTCTCCCCTTCTCTCTCCCCACTCCTACCCCCAGCTCCATTTCTTTCTTCCCTCCCCCAATTAAAACAATTTCACAAAAAACAGGTCTTTAAAAGTCATAGAAAACAGAGCACTGTTAAGACTTCTGACTATTTTTGTAAAGATTTTTGTCTGTCTTATAAAGGATGATACTGTACATTCACAGTGCTGAACTGTTCATCTCTTTCTGTAAAAACACTTAGTTCATGTTGCTGCTTTACACACAGTGGCAATGAAGATTACTCTGGTATTCGTTGTTCCCACTGCTATTCACTACCACAGGTAATGCTCAGAAATTATATGGGCCCTGATCCATAACTGTTCTCAACTGTTATTAGTCCCAGTTGCTTCACAGTGACTCTTCAGCGTGTAAAAATAAACGCTTAGATTTCTGCAGAATGAGAGTCTTAATATGTAACTGCGTATGACCCTGACCCCATGAAGGAAAATAAACCATATGTAAGCACAAAGCTCATTAATATTTTCTTCAGTCTTTTCACCCCAGTTCAGTCACTGTCATTAATTTGTTATGATTGTGGTAACATTTCAAGAGTTTGCATATTTTTATTTTGTCTGAATGACTTCAAGGGGTCTTGGTTATTTTCTATTAGCTTGACCGTCACAAGCAGAATCAGACCCAGATAAAATTATGTAAATGTAAATGTCAATAAAATAAATTATTCTATTTTTGCAGATGTTCTTCATCTGGATTGAATTTGATTGTGAATGCTTGTCTCCATGCATAATGATCCAGAGCTAAAGGATGAAAGTGCTCTTGGAGCAAAGAAAACACATTCTGAATCTTTACTGTAAATTATACACTATACAAAATCAGTCCAAATTGTTCAAACCCTTGGACAATTACAATGTTATTCTACTCACCATGCTGAGTACTGTGTAATTATCATGGTTAGCAGCAGTTTGCTTGCTTTCAGCCCTGAAGGGAGATGCAAGCTTTACTGAACAAAAATAAATGCAGATGTTGAACCTTATTTTGTTTTCTGACTCAGCAACTGAAAATACCCACAAAATGTGAAGGGTTTTTTTTCTACTTATTTAGTTGATATAGCATTAACAAAAACAGTGCTATTGATCAAATATGCACTGTGCTATACATAATGGATAGTGTGGTTAGTTGCATGATTAAGGAATTTGCTAGGTTGCAACCCCAAGCTTTCTTTGCAAAAAGAAAGGAAAAATAAAAAATCGGTGAGATTGTTCCTAAAGCAGGAAGATCCACCTATTAAGAATAATTCATTTTTTTTTCATTAGTTTTCTAGTTTATAGGCTTACCCTTTTATTAAGCCAATGATAGATTTACTTGCATAGTTAATCATGTGTGAAACATACTTCACATTAGGTCCATTTGTTTTGTAAGGTTAGCTTACCTGTTCTCTTTATAAACATGATCAGTCTTCCAGTCTTCCTGACTAAAAGCTTTCCAAATAGAATTAAGTTCCAAGAACTTTATTGGCTTATGGTCCAAACTTTTGAACCTCAACAACTTCTCTGTAAACGCTTGAAGGTTTAAATCTAAATTCCAAATACTTTCTGCAAACTTTGGGTGGACCTACTTTCCACCTGACATCAAAACTTGGAGGAAATAGCTCAGGAAATCCGTAATAAAAGACACCTTTGGCCTGACCAGTTAGAGGATAGATGGCGTCCGGCTGTTTTGATTAGAAAATTTTATTATTTTCTTTTTTTAATGCCTTTATGGTAAATTCTGTCTAATAAAACCTAAGAAATATTTACAATGTGCTGACAAATATACAGTCAGATTAAGGAACAGCCTGAAAGATAGTAACATCTGTCCTTCTGCTTGGAAGCCCTGTTAGATACTATAAAGTCTTTCTCTCCCTGGAGATTGATCCCTGAGATGGGAACTCCCCAGTGGCAGTGTTAGCTAAGTTTAGTCTTAGGTAAATTGTGCAAGTCTACCTGTGGCTTCTTGAAAGTGTTAATGGTCAAAGCACGCTGCTGTAGCTACACATGTGGAGCACTGAGGTGCTAGCCACTGAGCTCATGCCTTGCCTGAAGGCTGGCAGACAAAGGAAGTAGGAAATGGGATTAGTTGCAGGCTTCCCTCTCCTTTCTTTTGCATGGTACAACACAGATATTGAAGGAACTTGTAGAAACTTAATGTGTGGCCTGAAACTGCTTCTTACTGTAGACTGACCTTCAAAGATATATGAAATTAATAGTGGAACTGTTGGTCCTCAGTATTTAGATTGCTGTGATACCTCTCAGAAGTGTTTTCTTCTGGTTAATGCACTTACAGCTTTGCCTCTGTATTGGCCCAGATGTGCTCATTTTCTTTCCCATCTTGCCTATGTCTTTATGCATTTATTTCAGTAGCTCTTGGCACTGGCTGCAGGTCCCACACAGAAGCCTTATTAGTTCCAGGTATTGGATTGTTTGCCTTACTTCCACATCTGTCTTCCTAACTTCTGAACATGTGCAACAGTAGAAATCTTTCATTTTAAGGAAATTTCATATTCTGATATTTTGGTAAGTATTTCACCTAGGAAAAGAAGATTCATTTTGGTGGACTTGGACCTTTTATTCTCTTTTTTTTTTTTTTTTTTAAATCTAGATCCTTTTATACATGAATGGGATTGGGCCATTCAGTTGTTTAGGTTATCTTGGGTTCTCAGTGGGATTCATCTGGGCAATTCTTCCATGTTCCAGAGCAATCAAGAGCCAAATTAGGCCTTGTAGGTCATCTTTTTATCTAATTGTGTTTAAGAGGGCGAGAAGCACTTTAAAAAGTATTTTATAATCAAGCTTTATGCATTTTGTAACTACCAAACTCTAATCTGCATTTACTATAAACAACCTTGAGATGCAAAGAGAAAAAACACTTCATAAGAAGGTAGCATTGTTATTGTAATAGACTGTTTCCATGAAGCCAAGTATTGTTTTGATTCTTGGTACTTAATTACAGTTCTCAAAAAATTGGAGCTTTTCCTACCTTTGATACATCCTTGTGCCAAGCCAGTGAATAGGGCTCATTTTAACTCCATACTCTATACCGTTCTTTTACCTCTTTTCTTTTTATTTTAATAATGTTTTTAAACTGAAATTATATTTTTCTTTATGTTAAAATTCTTGCTTTTCCTTTACTGTAGTATAGTCTGAAAGTGCCAAAAAGACCACAGCATAAGGTTGTTTTCTCACTAATGTATTTTGTTTCAGTGAAGGTTCAGTCTTCAAGAGAATAAATATATTTCCTAGAGGAAAAAGATTGTGTTAATTGGTATCTTGGTGATATATACACTGTATCCTGTTTCCAACTTTGACTTGCTTAGAATGGAGCACTCTAAGTTCTAAATGGATTTGTTTTTACAAAAAATTTGGGCTAATGTACCAGTGCATATGTATGTTTTAGAAAGAAATGGACTGAACACACACCACCACACACATTGAGTGAATTGCTGTTGTATAGGATGTTTACCTCAGAGTACTGCAATTAATCATGCAGAACTGAAAAATTAACCTATCAAGTGCATGCAAATAATGAATTCTCTTCAGAGCTGGACAGGGAAAAAAAAAGCACCCGTTAGCAAGTAGAATTATTGCAAGGCTTTACTAGTGCTGTGAACAAAATCAGTCATAAATGCCATAGTTTAATACTCATCTCCTGTTTAAACTAAGTTATCAGGAAACCACTTTATTTCTGACAAAGGTCTTGAGCGGTAACTTGAAAACTAGTCATTAGTCATGGACTTTCTGTGGGAGAAGCCAGCTCCATGTGGAGCTCAGGTGAGGGCTGTTGCTCCTGTGAGGACCCTGGAATAGACTAACCCTGGAGATGATGCCTGGTAGGGAAGCAAAATAGCTCCTATTAGCCAGTTGGGTGTATTTTGTGTTAGTGAGTGATGAGGGTCCTGGACTCACAGCCTCTTCTGTGTTCAAGGAACAGCTGACAGACACCATCACTCCACCTTGTAAGTAGCTCTTCTTTCTCACTTTTGTCAAAAATTACTCATTCAACTCAAAGAGAGAAAGGTGGAGTGTGCCAAACACACATAGGGAAGGTTTCACCTAGGCTCTTAGCTCCTGCTAAGCACAACTGCCCAGAGTTGAGTGGCACCTTGTACTGCAGGGAAAATACACAATACCTTAGCTATTGCTGATCTTGGAGCATATCTCCACCTTCTTCAGCTCCTGTTAATGTTGCAGAGGAGTACACATTACAACAGAATGCCCTGAAATGTAGAATGTAAAATTGCACTCCATGTTGCATGTTCTGGTTTTCTCTAGATTTGTGACTTCTGATACAGATTTGGAGGAGTCCTGTGAAAGATTAAGCTGAATCTAAATGCATGGCTATGTCATCATGGAGGTGGCTGAAGAATCAACCAAGCTCCACAGGTACAGCTTTTTTCCATCTCCAAAATCAGAATCTGTAAACGATGTAACTGGCATGTGTTTTTCTATTTTTCTACCAGAAAATCAACTGCTGTCAAGTGGAGCTCAGTTGATCAGACAGATCTGGTGGTATCTCGCACTGGTTTGCTGTCTCCAAAATTTGGTGTTGGTTTTACTGTGTTTTAGCCAGTTTTAACCTCTCTCAAACTCTGCCTTCTGAGATTTTCCCAAGGTCTTGTATAATGACTCCTGTGTTGATGAACAAACATGTTTTCTGAACTAGCTGTGTCTGAGTGTGCTTACAGCATTCAGGACTTGAAATTTCAAACTGTTAAAGCTGCTTGTTTTTAAGCAAAAATGCCTAAATTCAGACCATTTTGAAGTCCTTACTCCAACTAGTAGGCCAATTTCTCCAGTAGCGTGCCTGGAGTAAAACCTGTTCCTGCAAAGATATGGTTTTAAATCCAGAAATCTGGTCTACAGCCTTGCTGAGGGCCTGCTGTAATGACATCGAAGTAGACACTGTATTAAAACACTGAAAAGCTGACATTCGAACATCTGTTACTGCTAAGTAAATATTATTAATGAATAAGTATTTCTTCAAAGACTTGTCAGTGCTTATGCTTTGTACTTTTATCAATCTTCTGTGTATTTGTTTTTCGTTCCTTCCTCCTGTAAGAAGGAATTAACTTCCTTCCCTGAACTGTGGGTAAGAGAAGAGCTCTGAGGAATCACACTAATAAACTTGCACCCTGCATTGAACAGACAAGAACTCTGTGACCCACGGTTTTCCCAAGATAATTTTTTGTTTGTTTTCCACAGTACTATCTGGTGAATAAACATGACCGTTCACCACTTCCCATCTCTCACAGCTTGCTGTAGGTGACCAGTCAGCCAGTTGGTGCCAGATTAATGACAGAAAACAGATTTTATTGTCCAAGTCAGTTGTGAATGATGGGACTCTCTGTTAATTCCCATGAAAGCTAACTAATCTTCCAAATGAAATACTGTATGTACATACATGCTTCCAGTCACTGGGAGAAGATGTAATATTTTTGTAAGAGAAAAATAAACCACACACAGAATCTTTTTATTGATCCTGCATGTGTGTGTGGGTAAATTTCATATATTTTCTTAAATTCTATACCACTGAGGCCACTTCTCTTTTATCCCAGTGGATATGTGAAAACTATGGGTCAGCCTTTCTTCTCATGGGCATGCAGCAGTCTCCACTATATCCTTGCTATCTCCAGCAAGAGTAAATTTAAAGCATAGAGAGGGAGTGTGGTTGTTGTTTTTTTTTCTGAGACACTGTGTAAACCTTACTCAAATGTTAGACTTGAAGCTGGAATTAAGTGGTAGATTCTTGGCCCCCAAAATTACAAAATAAACTAAAAATTATTAAAAAATGACCAAACCATTAACTTCAGTGGTCTGCTCTTACTTATCTTGGTATGACTCATTCTATCACTTGTCTCTGACAAAATTATAGATAGCAATGTATATACAAATATACCTTCAGGAATATTATCTTATTTCAAGTAAATATTTGAAAGAACAGGAATACTGTCCAGCTACTAATGTGATTTTGAGTTAAGGGAAATACTGTTTGTATATACCTATCCCTGTTGTCTTTGGAGGTTTTGGTTTAATTTAAGGCAAAACAAAATAATTCTTATTTTCTCCAATAGGTAGTGGAAAGGATCTCAGGGGAACTGTGGCAGAATTGTTTGAATTTTATTATTTTTTTATTATTTTATATTTTAAATCATTTTGTGGGGAAGCACACATCTTGTATAACCTGTAAACTAAAAATACAAAGATTACTGACAGTGGAGTTTACTTCTCCTTCATGGGAATGGTTCCAGCCACTGAGCTATAATGGATTCAAGCTTTAAGCAAGCATGTCCTTCCCCATTCTGCTCATGTGTGGAGAAATAGGTACTATGTTTGAAGGAGCAGCTTTTCTGTGTATTTGTCCACGTACATTTATTAGCAGTAGACTATTCAGCATGCCTTTTAGAGGCATCTTGGAACAAAGAGACTGTTTTAGGAAAGAGACAAGAGTTGTGTGAAAACCTGTTTTGTAAGGAAAAAAATCCCCAATGTTTAGGTTTATCAAGGATTGTCTGTGTAATAGTGACACATCAAGTAGCCCATCAGCTCACAGTGAGAACTAGGGCCAAAGTGTAGTTGCCTTGCAGAGCCATAGTATAATTTGGGTTGGAAGGGCAGGAGTCTTACTTTGTTTTATCAGCAAACAGAGGAATTGGCCAGCAGTTCCTCTGGAGTGACCTTCATACCACATTTGGCTTGACAAATACTCCAGCCATGTACTGGACAATACCGCTCATTACTTTTTGTGCTTGAAGTATCTAAGTAGCTGTGGGAGGATAAAAATACATGCAGTTTAATCTGTTTGGTACTGATTTTTTTTTTTTTTTTTTTTTTTTTTTTAATGTTTTAATCCTGTCCTGAGGACTGGAGGAATCCTTGTCTGACAAGGTCATTATTTGGGATGAGTGTTGCAGATTTTATCTCCTGACCAGCTCCAGCTCCCTGTGCCTTACTTGATGACTGTTTGACCTAGCATACTTGTTCTAAAGGCAACTCGCATTTAAATCAAACACAAGAAAATAGCTTTGACTCTTCGAAGTGGCAGCAGTGCTTGAGGTAGCAAGCTGCCTGCTTTACCTATGCCAGAAAACAGAGTTTAAGCTTCCTAAACAGCCACTCCCTGCCACCCTCCAGTGCAGATCTCAGATTCCACTGCACGTGTGAGTGCAGGTGGTATGCTTTTGGGAGGGTGGCAGCATTTGTGGTTGCTTTGTGGCCCAACTTTCCCTTAAGTACATTAGGAGAGGGCTGGCCCTGTCTGGCTGTTTTCCATGAACCCGTCCATCAGCAGCACAGGTGAGTGCTGTGTGCAGAGCAGGAACAGGAGCCTGTGGCTCCCAGAAGTCCAAAGGTTGAGTTCAGCAGAAGGTTCAGGCACTATGAAAGACACCAACAGAATATAAAGGCTTCTTCTAGCAAGCCAAATCAGTTCATCAGGTTAATATATGTGATAAATATGTTTTCTATGTAATTAACTCAAAGCACGTTATTGATAAATTTTTAATTACTCTATTATTAATGGCTGAAGATTTTGTAGAATGCTTAAGTATTTTACACGTTACAGATAATTAGCTTATAGAGATATACATATATAGATAATTAGATATTAATAATTTAAAGCATGAACTATAATTTAGGAAGCCTCTTAATTGTCATGTAACTTTATAAGCTATCATTGTAACTGCCAGTGACATTAATTTATATTTCTCAGCACTTCACTGCATATTTTCTATTAAAATAACTACAGGGGGAATTAGTTCATAAACAAATGCAGTATAACGATCCTTTTATCTTTAGGTTACAACCTGATCCAAGCCCAACTTAGTAGTGACTAGAATTTGTTGCTGCAGAACAATACTAGAAGAAGAACAAATGGATCCCATGAAAAAATTCAGGCTGATAATTAGAAGACAGTTTCTAACTCTCTGGAATAGCAAGCATTCTGCAGAAGGTTGTGGAACCGCCTTCAGAAGAATAGTGGAATGAGATGGTTGAAAATTGGTGAAGATGAAGCTTGATAAACTTCTGCATGGGATTGTTTGTGATAATTGTCTGCAGCAACAGGGGGCTGAAATAAAAAAAGTTTATGCTGTTACATTTGGTCCTTTAGCAATGAGAGGGAATGCAACGTCAGTCTGTAAGGATGAACACCTGTGTTACAGAATGAGGATGACGAACATAGAGGCCAAGAACAGGACGTACATGGGTTACTTCTCACTGAGCAGAGGTGAGTTTTTGCCTACCAAAGACCTGCTCTGTTGCAAGTCACAAGGAATTTCCACTGACATCAGTGGAAACAGGAAGACATCGTTAGCTGAGAAGTGGCTTCTAAGAGTGCTTTTAGAGATGATTTTGAGTCCTTTCAAATACTTGCACTGTTAACTCCTAGGTGCAAATGACCATTGGATCAAGTTTAACAGGGGAAATGGGAGTCTGTGTTGTCACTTTAGCTAACACCAGAAGAAAGGCTGTGTTTTATCAGTGTTCTATGATTTCCCAAATCAGGTGCTTTGCTGATGAGATATTGGAGGGCTATGCTGAATTCTGGTCTGCCCCAAAATGTACACTCATTGCTGATTAGTTTTGCTGCATGAATCCTTCCTCAAAATGGATTCAAAAAAGGACAGACAAGTTCATGAGACTTGATCCACCAACAGCTGCTGACCATTGCTGAATACAATTTTTGGCTCAGGGAATCTTAACCTGCTGATTATAGAAATTTAGAAGACAGGCAGGCATGGAGATGTCTACTAGTCATGTTCATTTCTTTTCTCTAAATAGTCACTATTAGTTAACAGAACTGGGACTCTGAAACAACCTACAAGCCTTACTCATTATGAAGCTCTTACATTCTTTCCCGCTTTTTAAATACCTTTTTCTCTTTGACTTTCTTTGGTCTGAAAGAAATAGATTTAAAAAGTTTAGAAAAGTCCATGTATGAATTTACATTTTTGAAACTGTAGTTTGAACTACCAGATGACATAATGGAATATAAATGATTGATCGAATTCCTAAATGCCATTTGCATGAAACTTTTCATGAGAAATGAAATAAAACGGAAAAATCTATTAATATTTTACTGCATATAGGATTCATTTGTTGCATGGAATATATTGAGTTGTTGAGAGTTTTTAAGTGTGAACTGTTTTCTGGTAAGTTTGCTATATAAAACTGACCAGCCCACCATAATTTTAGGACCTGTTAGTTAGGTGCTAAATTCTCATAGAGGTTGGCAACATCAGCATATCATAAAGTTGAATCTTTTATTTACCTAAGAAGCTGATATTCGATTAAGTTGATCATTAGATCGCCAAAATGTACATAAATTTTTTGGCTAATTTTAAAATTAGTAATAGAGATTAAAATGGTGACATGCTACAGAATCATGTATTCTCTTGACCTCCTGTTTATCACAGACTCTTACTTTTAATCAGAACTTCAAAAGCTCATGATAGGTCAAAATATTTTTGTTCCTACTCCCCCTCCCTAATGCTTGAAGCTCTGTAGGTGGTAGAAAATGTTGTAATAATTGCTCTTCTCCTAGCCTATTATTTGCCTCTGTTTTCTCCTGCTTTCTAGAACAATTCCCTTAGATATGTGTTGCCTTTCCAACTTCAAAGAAATATTTAAAATAAGCTTTTTGTAAAGAAAGATCTTTATGTTGAGCGGACCTGGGATTCAGGGCTAAATACTTTTCTTTCTAGGCAGCATAAATTTGGAGGTGCAAAGCCTGAGAGCAGTCATTTGTTTTCTCTGGGTTAATGGCTTTCAGCTGGATGTCTGTCTGCTGAATAATGACTGAGCTGCTACATCAGCCAGTCTCTTCCACTGCAAAACATGTGTTCAGTTAATGGCATTGACATATTGGAAGTTGGAATGAGCCTCCCCACTTGAGTTGTTCAAACATGATACATCCTACCAGAGCAAAATTAAAAAAGGAGATGTGACAAAAGAGGAGGATTCAAGGAAGATGATAGTGTGTTCTGAATGTGCAGCATCAAAGAGTCTTTGGTTTTTGACATCACATGTGCCGCTTGTTATTTAATCGTTCCCATCCTGCGTATTTATTTTTTAAAGGGAAAATTAGTTTTCAAGATTTCAGGTCTTATGGTTTTGATCTTTAGTATATACTTCTACTACTGAGTGATGTGGAAAAATAATAAACAGTAGAAAGCTTAGAGAACTGCCTCTAAAATTGCTGAGAGCAAAATATGAAAAGTAGTTAAGCTGCATGTAAAATTTTTAGGTCCCTTTCTAATTTTTTAGTCATGGGATTAAGTTATGTAAGTCACAGAAGCAATTCTAGAAAATATCCTGGTGTTTCTAAAGCAGGGATCAATGTCTGGACACATGGTACCTGGTTGTACCATGAGGTACATCGGTTTGTGAAATTGCTTATTTTTTGGTGATTACAGTTGGAAAAATGCATTGTTGGCAGCTAACAAGGAATTGAATAGCCTCTAACAATACAAGGATTGATTTGAGTAGCTATTGATTTGATTTGGTTTTGTCTTTTGACATTGTTTTTGTAAAATTAAGTCCTCTGCCTGCCTCCAAGTACCTTGCCCTTCATTGCTGCTAACCTGCATGATGGAGGCTGATTGTACTGTGAAGCCTGAAATTTGTTATTATTGGTGTACTAGATTTCCACTCAGTCAAGCTAGCTTTTGATAATCTGCTTTTGTTTCACACTCAAAGGCTTCTGGCCCCATCTGCCAGCCTCCTAGGTGGGCAGAAGTATTCCAGATAATGTGTGCAGCAGCATTAAACATGCAAAAAGCAGGAGTGGGAATTCTTGAGGTCCCATGTGAAAGTTCATTGGCCGCCCAGAATTGCATTCCAGAAGCGACAAAAGCTATTAGTCTTGTGGGTGCAGACCCTTTCCATTCACTGACAGGAATAATTCCACCCCTAACTCTTTGGTAGTGCATTAGCATTAACTGTAATTTTTGCCTTTAGACAGGCTCTGCAGTACAGCATGACGGTTCTTACACTGTAATTGTAGGATCCTCATTAATCAAAAAGAATATTATGACATTGTGAGCTCACAAGAAAGACAATTCATGACTGACACAATAAAGGCCTAAATTATGCTGCTTTGATGATTAGAGGTGCAGAATTGCTTTTTTTTTTTTCTCTTGTGAAAATAGGATTTAAACAGCTGTAAGAAAAAACTCTGTATAATGAAAGCAGAGAGTGTTCAGAGGCAAGCAACACTAGCCCTATCTAGAAGATACCTTTATTTCAAAAGGAAATTAAAATTCCAAAGCTGTTTTGGTAGGGCTTTTTTTTATTGATAAACCTGAATTTAAATCAGGATCTTGAGGAAGAAATATGTGAGCAGCACATTGCTGTAGCACTGTGTTTAGTAGTTCACTGCTGAGTTTTAAAAATTACAAAAATTTATATATTGCTTTGGCCAGCTTACAAAATGTGTTTTGAGATATATGAAATGATTAATACTTGAACACATCTCATAAATTAACTACAGTATATATATTCCTCTTTGTTCACAAGGAGCCAGAGATTCTGAATGATAAATGAAGGAGAGGGGAAAAAAATCCTAAAGCCAAGTTTCTTCCACTGAAGGTATGTAGACAAGCTATTGAGTTCTTAGAGCAAATTGAAGGCTTTTTCAGTAAGCATTCGCTTAACTGAAGCCAGTCTAGTGGCACTCTTGGGAAGACCCAACATCCCTGAAGACAGAAGACTGAAGGTGTGCTGAGTAGGTGGCGTGCTCACAGAGGAGGACCTTGTCCCTGTTAAGTTGTGCATGATGGGCCCCAGGTGTTCTAAAGTGCTGTGATTAATGGGGAATCTAATCAAAATGGTGTTTTCTCTCCAGGGATTCCTTTCTCCAGAACAGACTGACTGCAACACTCATGTTCCAAGTAACCAATAACTTAAACAAGCATTTAAGAATCTGGGAGAGTCTCCAAAAGTGCCTCCTGAGCTGGGCTCTTCACATGCATGCAAGCTAAATGACTTATTCCAGGTACTCTTGTCTATCCATAGGTATCTACATATGTTTTTAAATACAGTCCTGACTGCTAAGATGGCCAAATTTCTTCTGAATGTGTTAGAAATTACTCTCAAATTTCTGTTTTTCTGGAAAAAAAATAGCTGAGAAACAAGGGAAAAAAGTTCTCTCTGAATATTAACCCAAATCCCCATCTCAATTTGCATGCTGCTGCCATGTCCATTGCTTTTATTTGTTTGAGATTATGATGTGTAGGGCAGTCAAAATTAGACATCAAGTGTAACTGACAAGGCATATAGTAATTTTTGTTAAAAAATACTTCTTGAAATAATGTACATTCCTTTGTTGGTTTTGGGTTTGGTTTTTTTGTTTTGTTTTTTTAATGAATGATTTAGAAGAAGTGTCTATGCAGTTTATTTAATGATTGATGCCATAGCAGTTCATGAAATCTTTGTTTTCTTTATGTTTCATGTCATGACTCATAAAATATGTGCACACTCCAACATTACCTAGGAAGTAATCTGGCAGGACACCTAAAATTTTACTTTTTCTTTGAATTCAGGAATGCTATACTGAGATTCAGGGATGAATTCATGAAGGCATTCATCTTCCTATGGTCATAGAGCAGTGATCAAGGAGGAGCTATTGAAATGTCAGAGCAAGTTAGGTGTGTCATAGAATCATAGAATAGTTAGGGTTGGGAAGGACCTTAAGATCATCTAGTTCCAACCCCCCTGCCATGGGCAGGGACACCTCCCACTAGAGCAGGTACATTAGGACACCTCCCACTAGACCAATGTCCATGTTAGCAATTGCATGCTTTTTCCTGACTGTGCTTTTGAAGTGAATCTCCCAGCTTCCCACCTTGCTGCAGGTTTACACTGGGGAGTAGCCCCAGAGGCTGCAGACTGAAACTTCCCATGAACTTCACCCAGAAGTTGAGTTTCAATGGATTTTCAATACACAAGACCAGACTGGAGTTAACATGATATAAACTTCCTCTGAAATTCATGTAGTGTGGATGTCAGGTCTTCAGCATCAAAGGTTTTGACCTTTGATGTATGTGGGGATGTGCCACTTGTTAGCAAAGATACTGCCTTGGATGTTCCTTTCCCACTGAAATCCAGTGGCACTTAGCAGTATCTCCAATACTGTTAGGTGTCTTCGTACAGACCATTAAGAAAATATCCTCAGTATCTGAGTACTTTTTGTTCTAACTAGCAGTTATTTATATCTGAAATTCTTGTAGTTGTGTTTTTGCTGTCTTCAGGACTGGACCATGAGGAGTGATCTTAACCTCAAGCATTACTTCATTCTTTCAGGAGGGTTCCAGAAGTGCACAGCATTTGGGCTGTCTGTTCTTGCTTCAGTGATCTCCTACAGATGGTACAAAAACACAGCGATCCAGATGTGGTATAAACACAAAACTACATGGAGCAGAGAATTCCTTCTGGGACATTTAAGAAATTAAAATGTTCCTACTGAAATCTCAGTCCCCAATTTTCTTTGTTACGTTGGACCTATCCTAGCAATACCTGAGTAAGAGTCTTGTTGGCCAGTGTTTCTTTCACCATTTCTTCTCCTAAGATAGCTGCCATGTACCATTGCACTGATCTGCGGTCAGAGAAACATAAGACAAAAAGATGGTTGTCTTAGTCTACTTTATTTTGAAGAGTCCCTTGACAAAGGCCTTTTATTCAAACTTTTATTTAGAAAGGTGAAGTATTTAAGTAGAAACAGTGAAATCTAATACAACAATACCTGTAAACCAAGCCTGAGGTAAAGCTACATAGGAAACATTGTATAATACATAAATTTATTAGTTTAAAAACTACGTAGTTAAATATGCATAGAGATAAAAAAAAATTAGATCTCCAAAATGAGAAATGATTTCCGTTACTGGAAATGGTGAATTATTGCTGATGCCTAACTGCCGACTTGCGTAATGTCACTAAAATATACCAAATGAAGACTTACAATGATTGACACAGTTGTGTTGGATCTTTTTTCTCTCTTAGTGGAAATTGGTCTTCCCTGATCTTTTCAACTGGATTGTATGCTGCTTAATGAGCAGTATTACTGATGTCAGAGAGAGATTCACCGAAGTGCTGAAACCACAGAAGGGGCATAAGAATTCAAACAGGAATGGTTCATATTGAGTGATGGTGGCTGCAGCTGTACACATCATCTTCCCACTTGCCCTTCTAAAAATTGAAATTCAAGCTATATTGACAAACATTGACATTTTTAATATTTTCTTAGGGATTGTGCCCTTCCTAATGGTGTTTTATTAACACGAAAATTTAATTTCATCCAAATATTGTGATGGATAATATTAATTTATTAAATTATATTGTGCACTAATATGCTAACAATAATCATGTGCTTAAAATAATAAGAACTACAAGCAACAACAACAGCAATAAAAATAATAATAATAAACAACTAGAAAGAAAGCCCAATCATTTTTATCATCAGCTGGACGACTTTTCTTCTTCTAGGTCTTACCAGCAGTAAAGAGAAGTTAATGAAAACCTTTGGACACTTGCTGGTTGCAGGGAAGAAATTACTTCCATTGTATAGTGCAGAATGAAATCCATTTAATCTGTTTTAACTCTTGGCTGCTCAACAACCTCGATGAGTTGAAGATTTCAATCTACATACACAGTACAGGTAGTGTTCTTGGTTTCATTGTATGTTTCTGCTTTTCAATAGTGTGTCTACCTTCTCCAGCATTTAAAATTGGCTTTATAAAAATCACTACCCTAGTAGATATGCACCTGACAGGAAAGGGCATCATTTAACATCAATTTACAATTATGTAAGTCTAGAAATACTAATGGAGGTAATTACTTGCCAATAGCCTTTATTAAAGCTTTAGTATATTAGTCTCTATAATTAGTCACCCTGTATGAGGACAGCATCTGGCTCTTCAAATCTCTTCCCAAGAAAGGCAGTAAGTTAGAAGTCTAGATTTGTACAGACTCCAATTTTATGTTGTATACACACTCTTTTTAGATGTTGGCAGGTCAAGTTTTTTCTCATTGTTATTTAAATTTTCGGGTTCATATGGATCTCCAGATATATTAATTTAATTGTGTTATATTAGATACCCCAGATTATTCTTACTTTTCTCTTTCTGTCCTAGTTCTTCCTCATTCCCTGTCACAGCAGGCTCAAGCCTAATTCTGCTTTATGACATGAATCCCAATTACAGCTAATCCTATTAAAAGCTCCAGTTACTTGAAAACATGTTCACTGGCAAGGACTTTAAAATGTAGAAAGTTCTATGAAGAATTTGTTAAACCTTTGCAGTTTTTTATGTTACACATTAGTATATTAATAATAAAAAGACCTAATCAAGTAGCTTTTTAGATAATTCCACCAAAAAGGAAGTCGAATTTTAACACATTTTTTCATTTTTTGAAGTATTTTTTTTACTTTTTTTTTTTTTTCCCCAGCCCTAAGAAGGCCAATATCTGGCAACAGCAACTGGACAGATGGGTCAAGCTTGATTTGCCAGTCCATCAGACTAAAGCAATACAGAAATATTCAAACTCTGCTACTTTCAGTACAAAGGTAGGTTCCTATATTTTCGTAACTCAGCAATCAGGCTGAGTTTGCAAATCCAGATTCCTCCATTATATAGTTTATCTTTCCACAGCATTGGTAAGGACAACAAAATTATCAATTCTGAGAATGGTAAGAGGCAGAATCAGCATTGAATTTAACACAAAGCATTGCAATATGGATCTCACTTGCAATGACCTGCCTTGGAAGTACTGTGTGACAATCACTGCCTTTTAGCCACATAATTACTGCTCCAGAAGCTTTATCATCTCATTAACAATTTCTATTGTCCTACTACTGTAAATATATATATTTTTTTTGCCATGCTAAATGTATTTTATGAGATTTCATAATGGAGATGGCACTTCATCATGCAATAAAAGATGTGCTAATATAAAGTCTTGCTGAAAGAGCTAATTGCGTTGCATTATCATATTGTATTAACAGCATTTGGGAATTTTAATGAGGAACTCTTGTCCGTACAAGACCTGCTGTTATTCAGAATTAGTGTGGTGTCAGCTGGAATGCCCATTTAAATGGTTGAGCATAAATAATTTTAACATCTTTTCTTTGTCTCTTTCACCTTCTCTCACGTGACCTCTGTACTGTCAGGGAAGAATGGATTTAAGAGGGCTATCCTCCTGCTGCAGTTTGGAAAAGGAGTAATAGAGGAGTATTTTTCCATGTTTTCAATTTAGGTTTTACTTTGAGCTTGCCCATCTGAAAGCACATCGCATTTACTGACGTAGTTTTACCTAAAAGGTAAGATTTAAATCAAACTGCTCCCAAATAGCCTTTTTTTTCTTTCATTCCGTATTCTAAGTGTAAAGTGTTTTAAATTAGAGATGTTTTGTAACTTCAAATTTATTTATTTAAATCCATTTTGGGACAATGATACGTAGAAAAGAAATCTTAGATAAAGACATTCATGCTTAGTGATAGTGATAAAAATATAATCATTTTGAAGTTCTGAAAATCATAGAATTGCCACATCTAGTTTATTCTGCATTTCCCAAAGCATTAAGCTGTTTAGCACAAATCTAATTTCCCACCAAATAGCTCAAGGCACTTAGTGCCCAGTTTGGTTCCAAAGAATTAAACACACTGTTATAAATTGTGATAGTCTGTGTGACTCTTTAGATAAACCCATTTTCCAATATACGTGTGCCAAGCATGAAAAAATAAGAGGCTTCTGTTGTACGAGAGGTGATTATAGTGGAAATAAAGGTGAAATTCAAGGAACATTTCCTTCAAGGCTAATTAATAACAATTAATAAGAGAGAAAACGCTTGTAAATATGGTGAGTGAATCCTTCAAATTGAAGAAACTCATAGGTAAAGGATATTCCACATCCTAACTCTTATGAGGTGTAAATCTTACCATGGGTATGCAGCCAACTACTTCTTTGAGTCTAAATTTCTCATGTCACAGTGATGTGGAGCGAGATGGATGGATTTTCTACGTCACCTAATCTGCCACTATCTAAAGTTGGGAAAGTGCTTGTGGTAGTTGTGACTTCAGTGTACTAATCTGGACAAAAGAGGTCAGATGAGTTGAGAAACTCACTTCTGCATTTCTACTGTACATGTAGCATAAAAAAGCATCAGGGACTCTGGAATCTGTCTCAGATCATACAGGGTGGATGAGCATACAGATAAGAATTTCAATTTTCTAAATTCAGAGCCAAAATGAGCTCAGGAGACCAGCATGGCAATAACACGGGAATTGAGATGGAAGTTTTCTCTCCAAACTGCATACCTGGTGATCTTTAGGTGGGGAAGAAATAGTGATGGTAACTCACTGTTATATAATAACAAATTACAGTATGTGTTATATAGTACATCAGTGATTGTGGCTATTACACTGACATATAAAATATTCATAGATATTTTAAAAACTGTATTTCAGAAGAAAATGTTAAAAAAACCCAGAAACTTAAAAAAAAAAATCTGCAACTTGGAAATGCCTTTGAGAAGTTGATGGGATTTTCATCACTGACTTCAGCAGGGATTAGAATCAGGCTTTTACCCCTATAGTTCATAATGAAAGTGCTCTTTTACATGTCTGAGTTCTCTGTCTGGGAAGAATAAGCAGAGGGATTTTGGCTGTGAGACCCAGGGATCTCCAAAAGTCAAATGATTGTTCACTGCTAGGATGCCCTTTTAAAAGGTTACCGTTGGGGTAGGTTTTTTTTCACCCTGTACCTCACATAGGAATGCCTCTGGTAAGCTCTGCTGGAGGAAGTTGTCTCAAGATGTTCTGTAACACACCTGCTTCCTCCAAATGACAGTCTGATATCTCTAGATTTGCTGAAGGCTAATTTTCTTTCCTCCAAAGGAAATGTGTGCTTCACAGCAATAGGATCCAGATTAAGCGTATACTGCCAGTCTGAGGGGGAAGAAGTCAACCTAACCTCAAGAGATTTGGAGATTGCCTTACAGAGTAGTGGTATGTACCTCCATTGTTATTATATGTATCGCACCAGTCCTTTGGTAACAAAGCTGCACTGTGCTAGACAAGGGAGGAGACAATCTTCCCTTGAAGAACTGATGCTCCTAAATCAGGAAGAATGGACAAGAAGAGAAGATGTCCCTGGGATAACGTCATGTGCCAGTGATGGAGCTGACAACTGAGTCTTGTGCTGTGAAACCTCTAGGTTTAGTTCCTGTGCTTGCAGTGAAACTGTATGCCTCTTTTAGCCTTTAGAGACTTGAGCTAGTTTTCAGCAGGTCCTGTGTTACTGGGTGCATAGGTAAAATTCACTGATGTGCTGAAAGGCAACTTGAGTCTGAAAGACCATTAAAGTACCTCTGTTTGAAGTAGGACCAGTGTATACTGGATGCTTTGCAAAAGCAGGAGTTCTGCAAATCCTGTGGATCAGGCTGAATTCTTTGCATGCATTCTGTTCATTAGTTTTTCACCTGGGCGACTTCCTTCTCTGTCCTGTTCTTCCTTAGTTAACCTGTGATGTCTAGTGCAACTTCATAGTGTTTATTGATCCCACAGGCAGGGAACACAGAGTTTTGACTTGTACTATACATTTCAGATTTCTAATGATTCCAGTGAGTTTCAGCTTAATGCAGCTGAATTACTAATATTCACAACAGTAAGCAGCAGCACTGCTAACACTGCTAACATTGCTGCTTCTGCTCCAGCGTCATGCTCCTTCCAGACCAGAGGGCCACTGTGCAAATAGTCCTGCATCTCACAGAGCTGTCAGATAGATGCCTCTGTTCAGGGTGTATAAAATGTAAGGTAGCTTGAAGTTAGTTAGTCTGAACTTTATTTCAATTTAAACAGGAGGTTTCAATGGCAGTTTTCTACATTTTGCATCAGAAGTAATCTGTAGCAGAGCGTAAGAGACAGTCAAGATTTTGATGGACACAGACGGCATGAAGCTTATAATTAGTTTCTTGATCCTCAATGTTTTTTCTTTCCATTTTCTTCTGGAAGTTTTTCTCAAGCAGATACTTCATAGCAAGGAGCCTTCTAGTGTTGTACTGGAATATATGTTGTCAAATGTCAAAGAAAATACACATAAATTCCATTTTAAAGCTAACCCAGGATGTCATCTAACGTATTTACTGTACAGATTGTCATTGTTGGTATCCTTATATTTCTTCTCAATCTTGCCCTTTAGCAGGAACAAAGAAACTGAAGGCCGAGTTTTTGCTTTCTACTCGAGTGCTGTCTGTGAAGCTAGAGGAGTAGTGAATCTTGCACTAAAAAACTCTGGGTTTTATTTTCTTGGTGATGCATTTCCTAAACTATTTTTGAAGACATTTATGTTGAAATGTCAATGTCTAATCCATTCTTCTATTGTAAAGCAGGAATAATAATAAAAAAAATAGGTGCCAGACTGTCTGATCTTTGAATACTTTGCCTTATGGTCAGGATTTAACAGCCTAATTTCTGCTCATATCCCTGAACTTCTGGCTTTTACCTGTCAGGTGCCTTTGGTGTCTTGAAACAGCAATGAAACTTAAGTGTCATTTAGGCATCTTAACATTGCCCCAGTTACATTCAAATGCAGAGCAGGTTTTCTGAATGCTGCACACCTTCTGTGAGTGAAGTGTTTAAAAACTCAGCTCCCGATTCCTGACAATCTTGCCTGTATAAATAAGGCTTGGGAGATGAGGTGTGATTTTTCTTCCGAAGATGTGTGGAATGGCAGCAAGAGACAGAAACTGAGGTGGGCAGACCGGCTGTGCACTGTAGAGGAACTGTGCTGGAGTGGGGGATAGGTGTGCTTAGGGTGGAAGGGTGCTGAACAGCCAGCTTCAGACAGAACACAGTCAATGGAAGATGTTTGAGCCTGAAGGGAACTGCTGCCTCTGGCATATTAGGGTAGTGGATTAAGACCATGAGGCACCTGACAAGGTATGACTTGGAAATGCTCAGAACCATTGTCCCCACTGTGTATTACAGCTCAGTTTTTTCAAACTGGGCTTCCTGCTGGTGGTGCTGGGTGCTTGAGGGCAAATCACATTTGCATTTTGCTACCTGCAATCTACATGGAAAGTCTTGTCTTTAGACACTTGGTTACCTGACTGAAGGTAGCCTTTTTTCTGCAAAGAACAGTGACTGCAAAGAAATGACAGAGGATATTAGATATTAGGAAAAAATTTCTTCCCTGTGAGGGTGGTGAGGCACTGGCACAGGTTGCCCAGAGAAGCTATGGCTGTCCCATCCCTGGCAGTGTCCAAGGCCAGGTTGGATGGGGCTTTGAGCAACCTGGTCTAGTGGAAGGTGTCCCTGCCCATGGCAGGGGGTTGGAAACAGATTATCTTTAAGGTCCCTTCTGACCCAAACCATTCTGTGATTCTGTGATTTCTTTTAAATGGATGAAATGTGGATGAGGGAAAATACTATGAAAGGAAGCTCAGTTAAGAATCTGGGGTTTATAGTTTTATGATGTTATAGTCAGAAGATAAACTGTCTCTTTCTTTCTGGAATGTGGACGCCAGCTGAAATGTAACTGTACAGGGTGCAAAGTGAGAAGACGGAAGAAGGGGGTGTTTCAGGACACTGATATTCTCTGTATACATGGAGTGCTCTGTGAAAAATAAAACAATCAGGTTAGCACATGATCAGCCCTTTGACCTTTCCAAGATCAGGCATGACAGAACAATAATAATAATAATAATAATAATAAAGGCTTTTGGAAACTCTTGAATTGCAAACTTTTACCAGCCATGCTTAGGTCTAAGCAGTTTAAATCTCCCTCAGGGACCACTGCTTTATTCCATTTGATTAAGCACACTTTGTGCTTGCTTCCAAACTATTCTTTTTTTCAAGAAGATGTTACGCAGTTCTGCTTAGTAATATACTGTGTATTTCTTTACAGTAGATAACATTAACAGGCCACAGCACTAGTGATGTCTCTTAACAGCCCCCCTCCTTTATTGGTTCTCTTTCCTTAACAGGTATATTTATCATTTCTACCATTCTTACATTTCCAGCTCTCCTTCCCAGGACTGGCTTCTTTCTCTTCTCTCAGAAGACTGGTTTGCATTCTTCAGTATTACAAAGGTTTAGAAAGCAACAGGCAGTTGGCAGGAAGAGCCTAAGTTTTTTGAAATGTCAAAAAGTGTCAAACTGGCAGCCCTGGGGGGGACAGCAGCACTTTCTGATCAGTCTGTGCCAGAAATAGCATCCCTAAGAAAGGGCCAGGGTGTGCCACGGACATGGCAATAAAACTTTATTCTGTTCTGAGCTGAGAAGGGAGAGAGATTTTTCTCACTCCTTGAGGCAAGCAAGGCCCAATAAATCAAGCGGCAGAGCTTACAATATAATAAATAGCTGACCTTACTAAAATAGCTCCGTAGGGGTGTCTAGAGGGGAGGGCAGATACAGCAGAATAAGATGGCTTTTAGCTGTTTCTTTCCTTTTGTTTGGGTTAGTCTTTTCACTGTCCCACCTTTTTCTTTTCCTTTGCTGTTTTTACCTCTCCTCCTTTTAGAAAGCACGCAAGACTCACTTATAATGTCATAAACTATAATATGTCCCTCCCATGGCAAAGATTAATAGTGCTATTGCCTGGTGTGGCACAAGAAACAACAGCAGTATCTTGACAAGCCTCAGATCTAATCTCTTTGCACTTAGGCTTCAGGTATAAATTCTTCATAATGGTGAATTAAATCTCCTGCCTCTCCTGTGTGATATGTGAGTTGGTTGTGGCCCTTTTATAGATGATAAAGTGTGTGTGGAACAGCTTGTGGTTCAACATGAGTTCGGTGTGGTGGTAAAGGGAGAGAAGGGAAGGAAACCAGTGAAGGAGCTGTGAGGGTCCCCAGGAAGCCAAATGAGCATCTAGTTTCCTTTTCTTACTGAAGCTTAACCAGATCCTTTGCTTTGCCAGACCTGATTCCTCACAGCTCTGATGGATGTAGGCCATTTCTGCCTTACAGTCTCATCCTCCTACCAACAATTTTCCTCCTTCACTCACTCCAGCACCCCCCTAGTTCACCCTCTGACTAGTGACAGTCTCATTACAGGAGAGGGTGATGCAACCACTATATTTATCATAAGGATAAAGTCTTTATATTTTATCTGTAATTTTGGGGCCACCTATTCCAGGGATCTGGCAGAAGAGCTGTCTCAACTTTTGCTCTGACAACTGTGCCCATTTCTTGTTTTTTAAAAAAATCACAACTCAGTCCAGGTTTTAGAGATTGTTTTATTCTCTATGTAAATGCCATCTATATTCAGCATATAGGTTTAACCTGGTAAAGGTTTGGAAACAGTTTGCTTCAAGTATTTAGCATGTATAGTTTCTTATTCAGAGAAGGTTATGATTTCTCACTCGTCTTGGATAGAATAAACAACTGCTTGACAGATTGATTTAAGAGGAGCTTGAATATTAGACTATGGATTTTTATTATATCTTTCCAGAGGAAAAGGCTGATAACTGTCAGTGAAAATGTCATGATTTGTAGATGCTTTCCTTGGCTAGAAGGTAGTCAGACAAATGCAGTACTCACAGATATTTTTCTACAATATCATAGCAACACTGCCTTAGATCCTTAACTTACAAAATGCAATCCCAAATCCTGCAAAGATCTACACAGGTGTTTAATCTTGCTATCATGTTAAAGCATGCTAGGCTAAGGGCATAAAGCTGAATCTTTGTAAGCTCTTGCAGGATCAGAGCACAAGACTGAATCTATCTATCTATTAAAAAACCCTCAACTTTAGCAGTGTAAGAATGCTTTCAGTCCCAGAATCCAGATTAGCCTAAGAAAAAAGGAATAAACCAGAAAAAGAATAATTTTTTTAGAAGACCCATTATCCTAGTGCAAACCAAAAGACATACCTCTCTAAAAGAGTAATTTCTACATGATTCAGACCTATGAACAATCAAGACAGTGGAGAATCCATAAGGCAAGAACAGAATTAAAGACTGCTTAATTGCTTAACTTTGATCCAGGTTACAGAAAGTCCTGGAAGAGCTGGCATTTTAAGTTTCAAAGATGATGAGTGTCATGGTTTAACCCCAGCTGGCAACTAAGAATCATGCAGCTGCTCACTCACTTCCCCCTAGTGGGATGGGAAAAAGAATCAGAAGGATAAAAGTGAGAAAACTCGTGGGTTGAGATAAAGACAGTTTATTAGGGAAAGCAAAAGCCGCATACGTAAGCAAAGCAAATCAAGGAATTCATTCACCACTTCCCATCCACAGGCAGGTGTTCAGCCATCTCCAGGATGCGGGGCTCCATCATGTGTAATGTTACTTGGGAAGACAAATGCCATCACTTGAGCATCCTCCCTCTCCTTCTTCCCTCAGCTTTATATGCTGAGCATGATGCCATATGGTATGAGGTATCCTCTGATCCGTTGGGGTCAGCTGTCCCGTCAGCATCCCCTCCCAAGTTCTTGCACATCCCCGAGCCTCCTCACTGGTGGGATGGTGTGAGGAGCAGAAAAGGCTTTGACTCTGTGCAAGCAGCTCAGCAATAGCCAAAGTATTATCAACACTGTTTTCAGCACAAATCCAAAACATAGCCCCATATTAGCTACTATGCAGAAAGTTAACTTTATCCCAGCCAAAAACAGCATTATGAGCCATGGCTAATAATTAAGAAAGCACTTTAAATGCTTTCTTTTTCCATCACTTTCAGACACTTTTGGACACTAGATTTAACAGTATCATCTTTAGGTCTTTCAACATATTTAGGAAAATATGCCAAATGTTTGCATCACAAGATAACCATGTGCCTATGGTTCCCTGTGGAGGAATTGCTTGGAGGTGCCACGGGTTGAAGCAGAAATCCCAAGCAAGAACTTCCAGTGCCCAGGCCTCTTACTTTCCTCTGGAGCTTTAATTCAGTAGCTACTAAACTAAAGCTATTGAAACTACTAAGCTACTATACTTAACCCTTTCCTAACTTAACACCTTGACACTGTGCCGCCATTCATTCCTTCCCTTTCCCACACATGTATATTTGGAGTTCTTAGTGAACTCTCCCATCTATCCCTGAAGTGCTACATGAGTCCAGGAGGCACCTTGGGGAAGTGGAAATGGGCCAGAAGGAGGTGGTGCAGATTGGGGTGGATTTGCAAGATTACAGACTCCTTGTGCAATATGACATGGAGTCCATCCAAGACAAGTGCCTCCAGTGCTGGGATAAGGCAGATGAATCACATGGCTTTTTGCAAGGTGGTATCTGTTCACTTTTCATTTTATGGTCTCAAGGTCTGCTTATTATTACTGGCTAATGTGTAGTCTGCTAAATCCTTAGGAACTGGCTAGAGGTTGGACAAGAGAGCTGTCTTATAGGTGGGAAGGCTTTCTTTCTCCCATGAAAGTTCCTGGTGGAGGGAAGATGGTTTCATTGCTCCCTTTGTTAGACTGTAGGCTGCAGTCTGAGGTGTTGGGGTATCCTGTGATGATTCATACATTGTGCACAAATTGTCATGTTCATAATTTGATTGCTAGTATAGCCTGGACCAATGGCTTCACTTACAGCCTCAGATATTGTGTTTTCTTTGGAGTGATAATATTCAGGCATTAGCAGGTTCTGTAACAGCCTCTCTGAGCCATCCTATAAACTGCTTTCATATAGGCTGTAATCTGGCTATACTGCAGGCTTCTCTACATGATACAAGCATTTTGCTGTATACCATATGGGACCACTGAGCTTTATTAATGCCTGTTTGATTTCAGAGGTGCAGATTTCAGAGGTCCCCCCTTTCTTCCACTGAAAGTGTGCAGAGGTGCCTCGTTAACCCCTGTGATTTCATTTCTGTCCAGGCAGTCAACCCGGCTGTTGCTGGTGAGGGTCCTGTGCCTTCCCCCATGCCTCCTGCCTCCCCAGAAGAGGGGTAGAGGGGTGATGTTGTGTCCCCGCATGGAGGCACCTCACTAGATGGCAGCAGCACCACAGCTTTATGAAGTAGCCTTCGGGCATCCTTCCCCTCCCCCAGACCTCTCCTGTCTACAACAGCAAGGTAAAAAAAAAAAAATCCAATAAAATCCTCCTGCTGTACAAGGCTCGAAAGGAAAAGCTGTGATGTGCTGAAATCTGCACAGCTTCAGCAGATATATGCACACACATATATGTATTCGTGTGTGAAAGTAAATATATATGTGTGTGTGCGTGTATGTTTATGCCTTGTCTTTTCTTATAATTAGAAAGCTAATAGCTGAGGCTGACTCCTCTGGAGTCACAGGAAAGGGAGAGTCAGACCTGGGACAAGCCACCTTTTGGCTTGTGGTCTCCCCAGTGGTGGCCCCCAGACACAGGCTGTCACAGTCTTCTGCACTGTGGTGCGAGAACAGCTAATTCTCTCACACAAATCAGTAGGAACCAGTCAGCCAGGAATGGGCCTCGTCTCCTGCTCTGCTGCTGCTGCTGCTTTGTGGTAGGAACACGTGGTAAAGGAAGACATCTGCTTATTTGGAAGATGCTAAAATTTGGTGATGATTTTCTTTCTCAGAAACCCCCCAGCCAGTTTCCTGGACTGGCTCACAGTCTGTCACAGCTGCAGCCAATTTCTGCTGTTGTAGGATGGCTCAGCTAGTTAATAAATATCATGCCATACATCTCATTGAGCCCAGGATTAAACATCACATCAGTGTAAGAGAATGTCACTTTTCCTGCCAGCTGCTAGCCATGTCCTCATCCCCACTGTGGCCAGTCGCACATAGTGAGTGATACCCTGAATCTTCTGCATCAGACAGGCACAGGAGAGCAAGCATCAAGAAAAACACACAGGTTTAAAAGAAAAATGCTCTTGAGTTTACTTAGCTGTGGTACTCATCCTTGTGTGCAAGAGCAGTGAAAGAGCTGGAGGCTGAGCATGGCAGGAAGGAAAGCCAGAATTTCTTTTAATGAGGCTGTTGACCTCTTTAAGACAATATAAGTAAAAAATACAACTTGGAACAGGGACTGTAAAAAATAAATTCAGCTCTTATATAAAATAAATTCAGGTCATATGTGGCTCTCTACTCATGTGAGCCTGTAAGTCTACTGAATCTGGATAAGAGCTACCAAGTTTTTGAAAAAGCTACACCTCAAATTTAAAAACAAAATCAGTGACCATAGTTGTTACCTATGTGTTATGAAGGCTATTTGAAGCTAATAAAGTAGTACTGTGTGCAGTTCTGGCGTCCTCAACAATAAAGAGGACATGGAGCTGCTGGAGCAAGTCCAGAGGAGGGCCACGAGGATGATCAAGGGGCTGGAGCACCTCCCGTATGAAGACAGGCTGAGAAAGTTGGGGCTGTTCAGCCTGGAGAAGAGAAGGCTGCGTGGAGACCTCAGAGCAGCCTTCCAGTATCTGAAGGGGGCCTACAAGGATGCTGGGGAGGGACTCTTTGTTTGGAACTGTAGCATCAGGTCAAGGGGTAATGAGTTTAAACTTAAACAGAGGAAGTTCAGGTTAGATATAAGGAAGAAGTTCTTCACAGTGAGGGTGGTGAGGCACTGGAACGGGTTGCCCAGAGATGTGGTAAATGCCCCATCCCTGGCAGTGTTCAAGGCCACTCTGGACAAAGCCTTGGGCAACATGGTCTAGGGTGAGGTGTCCCTGCCCATGGAACTAGATGATCTTAAGGTTCTTTCTGACCCTAACCATTCTGATTCTATGATTCTATGGTTAAAAAGAGGTATAGTGCTGGGCCAGTGGATCAGGGTTATTTCCTAGTCGTAACTTATGACCAAGCTGTCCAAGATTTGCTAATCCTGCTTGTGTGAAGCATGAGAGAAACAAGGAAAGGGCAATAGCCTGGGGAGTACTGTTCTCAACATACAGCACCCACACGGGTAGTAACAGAAGAAGAAATTGTGGAGGCTTCGTAGCACAGTGTGGCCTACTTGACAGCAAAGATCTTTAGGGACACTCAGGCTGGTGGGGGGCCCTTGTCCGGGTGAGGCCGAGGATGCTAAGGGGCCAGGCTCCCTGCCTCGCTGCCTCTAGTGCTCCTGCCTATACTGACCTGACTGCTTGGCAGCAGCACGGAACAGCTGCACCAGGCACTTGTTTTCTCAGTGCCCCTTGGGGCCCAAAGCCAGTGGGTTTATATTTGGCTGGGACTAAATCTTTGGGAAGAAAGCCCAGACTACTCTTGTCTTTTAAGTTGGTAGCTGCAGCAGTGACAATGCACTTTTACTTGCCTGGGTACAGGCATAGAGAAGTATAAAGCCCTTTTTGTAAAGTAAGGGTATTGTATGCATGACTTTGTTATATGAGTGTAAGTGTGTGTAGAGTTCTTGCACACACGGCTAATCTCCAGGTCCTCTATTAGACTGTTCAGTTAAACATATTTTGTGGCCTCAGAAGATGAGGTGCGTGATTCTCACTGGTGTCAGTGCTTATTTAGAGGTTACAGCTAAAGAACTGTATTCACCGTTGTTCATTATCCTTTAGAAAATAAAATATACTTTACATACCACTCTCAGTCCATTGGATCTGTTTCTACTGCAAGCACCACTAGTAGTGAAACAGTAGTGGTATTATAGCTAAAATTGTGCTTGCGTTTCTATGTCATTACATTTTTGCTGAGGTGAACAAGGTCAGGTTGCTAGAAACATTGATTTTAATTTTTTAAGATAAATTCCAAATACTCAGCATAGTTTGTGAGTTGTTTCAATATCTGTGTTAAATTATGGTTTTGAAATATTGTAATATTGGTTATTATTTAAAATTTCTTTCTGACTAAAATTTCTATAATATCTGACATATTTTCAGATATGATGAGATTAAATGTGTGTAATTCTTTGTTGTGAGCAGGTACAAGTGTTTGTTTAAAGCATTTTAGTTTTGTAAATTCTTACTTAAGGTTGGGAAAAATTCCTGTCTCTGAGATAGTGTGATCAACAGGTCAGGATTGTTGTTAATGATACAAGGTAAAATGGCTCTATCCAGGATAGCAATTAGCTTAAGAGCTATGCTGATGATTATGTTGTGGTTTATGATGACTTCATGACTCAATGTCTACCCAATGTCCTGGTTACTACCAATAGATGCACTTGTATTATACAATGAGGGCAAAGTTTTCCTATAAGAAGCAGGGCCTAGAAAAGTCAATTAGTAAGTTTGCTCTTTTGAAAAGATCATGCTTATAGAGGATGGTTAAATACTTGCTATAATGCACCTAAGTCTGAAAAAAGTACAGATCACTTAATCTTGGGGCCATCTTCTTCCCCACCCAGAAGTAGCTCTTATGGTTAGCCAGTACTGTCCTGAGTGTTTGGAGAAGTTTAAAGGTTATCTACTGCCCTTTACTTAATCCACACGACGTGTTTTATGTCATGCTTACACAAAACAGTCCATGGGGTATACGACTGAGTGATTACTCTCACAATTTCACATGGCAAAGAAACTGGGACACATGTTGTGTGTTGATAGACACTGGAAAAAGCAGAGAAGTCTCTCCTGGCAACTTGTGTGTGTGATATGAAAGTGGCGAGGAATCCTGGAAACTTTCCCGAAACTTCTTGTTTATAGATTGTGACAACATGGGGATTCCTGCAGTCCTGGACTGTGTGTCTATCATTTGTCCTTTGCCAGAAGGTACTGGTTAGTGTCTTGCTGGAATGACTCTTTCTATGTCTTGGCCCTTGATGCTTTTACCCTTCAAAAGACTTTAACAGGTTGGTGGGAAACACATCCCAGCTGCTAGGGTACTCCAAATTTATCTTGGTTTCTAGGCACCAAAAGGATTCTTGTATAATAGTGTGTTATTGAGATTTCTGGGGGAGTTTCTGGGACAGAAATGTACTTTGTGCTGACAGAACTACTTGAACCCTCAAAACCTGAAATAGCATTTAAAAAAAATAAAAGTGCATTAAGTACATCAATGCAGTATGCTCCTGATTTCAATTTTGGAAGCAGAGCTATATGAGAACACTATTAAGAACGTGTAGATGAAGAATCAGCAAATGCTTGATCTGAATCTCCTGTTCTGCTGACTCTGAGAGCAGCTCTGGGGCATTTCTCAGCTGCGGGAGCTGAAGGAACACCATAACACTACTGGTCTCCCAGCGGTGCCTGTTGGAGCATCCCTCTTTGAGGTATATCCCCCTGTAAGGTTTTGAAGACACCTCTGCTCCAATGTGCTATATCAGATGTATGATACTAATTTGAGAGCTAAAAGCCACATTCCCCTAGAACCAGGTTGCTTAACTTTGAGATGCACTGTCTTTAAGATGACCTACGTTCCTCTTTCTCTGTGTACTTCATCCTCATGAAGGGTGCTCCTCTGAGCATATACCAAGCATGGCTAAGTTTTAGTCTCTCGGGGATAAAAAGAAATTACAGAAAACAAGATGCTTCTCTGAGCTTATATATACCCGGATTAAGATCCAGGCTGATGCAGTTTGTGAGTTGAAAAGACATCTTTGCAATTCTGTGCAAAGCTGTGAAGCTGCTCACCACTTTGCCTTGGTCTCTGCCTGGGGCTGCCCAAGGTGTTGTTAAGCATGGGGATGGGGTTCACCACTCAGGGCAGGAGGGGGATGTTTTGACCCAGGATCTGCTAATCTTGCAAAGAGGAGGGCATGGAAGAAGGGCTTGGAGATGGAGGTGGCATCACAAGCTCATAGGAAGCCGTAGACAATTTGATTAAAAACAGGAGGACCCTAAAGTGCCAGTTCAGAATCACAGTTAAGTAAAGACAAACAAAATTGAGCATTAGAACAGAAGGGCAGAGTTTGTTTAGGAAGGACTGACTGGCAGAAAAGAAGGAAAATGAGGTGTGAATAAAAGGGTGCCTACACCAAAATAGTCCAAGATGTAAGGGAAAATAATCATCTTGGTAGTCTCAAGGTCATGGAAAGAAGAGGAAAGAACATGGATGTTTTCATGTGTAGTTGTCTATCATAAATCTATAATAAATCAGGGGAATTTCCATCACACCAAAAGGATCAGATGGATGTGGATTTAACTTAGCAAAATTATCCAACATCCAACTGTCAACAGAGATTTTTAATTACCTGTCAGGGAAGGACTGCAGCTGGACAGTAGGGATTGTCCAAAATTTTATCAGACTGTGTTGGGATAAACTTTTTCGTATGGATGGAGAACAAAGGAATTAATGGGGTGATCTACCAAGTTTGATTCTGACAAGAGAGTCTTGCAGAGAATGTGAAGGAGAAAGGCAGCAATTAGGAAAGGATGGTTAAAGAAAATCAATTGCAAGAAAGCAGGCTTCAATAAGTTGAGGAGTTTGATTTATGTTAGATCTTGAGAACACTCTTTGATAGTGGAGATGGTTACATAAACAGGTAGACTAGCAAGGAGTGGGGAATGTCCATTGCTGGGAGATTTGAGTGGATGAGAAAGCTGGGTTAGGGGGCTGGTGATCTGTCACTGGAGGATGTTGCCCACTTGTGGCACCTCATATGACTATTCTTGATCTGATGATAAAGAGATGGTTATTGAGTTTAGCATATAAGTCACATCCCTGCTTATGCCTAATTGCCTATAATAATATTCTCTATTCCTATGAATGTAACTAACTGCTTTGTAAAGCACTTTGAAACATCAGATTACATGAAAAATGCCATTAGCATGTAAATTGCTCCCTCACAATAAACACCATTAAAAAAGTAGTAAAGTTGCCAACATTTTATCTGATATCCCTTAACTGTTTTTTTTTCCCACTCTACTCACCAACTGTTGTTTTTCAGACCACATTTGATGAACAGACAAGTCACTATTAATACATATTTAAGAAAGAAATAAATCCATATTTAAACAGCTGAATAAAAATACATAGCACATTAAAAGAACACCATAAAATGTGGCCTGGTATCATATGGAAATGCCTGACAAATGTAAGTCTGCCAACATGGAAGGACACTTTTAAGACATTATTTATAGATATTGCTTTACCACCACAAGCCATGGAGATCAAGGTCACTCAGTGGACTTCTGGGCAATGGGTCAAGACTTGAGAGGCAATATTGATAACAGCAGCTGACAATTTCTTGGATGCAGCTGGTATTTTTCTAAGCAGCAGCTTTTTCTAACTTCTAATGAACAATGGAAATCTGTTTGCTGTGAAACTGCTCGTGTCTGTCTTGGTCACAACTCATTAACTGTGGTCAGTTCTGAGCTTGATGGTCTCTTCCCTGCATCTTCCTGTAAATCACCCAAATAAATACATTTAATGTATACAACAACTCTAGGTGGGTTTTTTTTTTGGTTATTTTTTTTGTTATTGGTTCCCCAGACCCTGGTTTCCCTCCCTCTCAGTTCTCTGCCGGTCATATTTTCTAATATTTTGATGTCCCGAAGCTGAACACTTTCAGTGTATTGGTATTAAAAATAATAAAATTTAAGCTGTGACTAAGGAAAATGTAAATAGTCTCTGTGCCTCTCAGCACAATGATTTCTCCTCTGGACCTAAAGGTTTCCATTCCCTTTATAACCTGTTCTTCCTATTGATTATCATAACTTACACAGTTTTGATTGGTGGGGTTTCTTTTGTTGCTTTTTTGTTGTTGTTGTTGATTTGATGTCGTTCTTGTGTGTGTGTTTGGGTTTTTTTTCCTTAATGCTATCTAACTGAATTTCTTCTCAGAGGAAGATGTGAGCAAAAGGTATTTTGATCTCTTTAGCCAAATTACTCTCATATTTAGCAATCCAAGTCACATCTCATAAAGTGTGCAGGGAGATTCTTTTTCCCCAAAACGTTTTTGCCTGACAAGGCTTCCTGACCATGTAGAAGCTTTCCTCAGGCTTCTTGCATGGAGGCTCCTAACTTCTTCTTTACTTGTTCCTGTTTTTTCAAGGATCAGTTCTTATTGCTTGCCTAGTACTTGGGTTTACAGTCTAAACCAGTTAGTAATCTGCTGATGGAAGGCTTGATTGGCATTTTGTTAAATTCCGTTTTTTTGTGTCATTCATTTTGTGTGTTTCTCTTACCATTACATTTTCAGTGGCATTAAACCAACCATGTTTATATATTCATCTTGTATTGGTTAATGGATGTTCCTTTCCAGAATAATCCATCATCTTTTGTTAACATAAGTAATGATTTTTGCTGAGAAAATAAACAGTCGAACCAGGTGACCTCTTTTTAAGAAGAGACTAATGTACATAAACAGTGTTCTTCTGACTGGACTGCAAACTAGCTCAACCTTTAATTCTAAGAAAAAAGAAATCTTGAAAATAAATTACCTCTTATAATCTCTGTATTTCTTTAAGAGACTTTGGAAGGACTTCATTCAAAGTAATAATCCCTAAAAGTAACCAGAGTGAGGTGAAAATAGATGGATTCTTTCTGTACTAGCTTTAATCACTGGGAAAAACCTACAAGATTATACAAAGGAAGCTGAAATCTGGGCACTGCATCTGCCAGAGCTACTGAGTTTCCATTAGCTGCCAGACATTGTGGCATATTTTGCTCCTAGTAATAGTGGTGTAAATTATTCTTACTGAAATTGAAGGAGTTACACTGAAATTAATCTGCCATAATCTAGTACAGACTTCCTCTCCTTCCTTTTCTGAAGCAATTTCGTTCACATTATGTATATACAATAATTAATTTAAACTAACATGAAATAGCCCATTTAGCCTTGAAAGGATTTGGGATTAGAAGACTTCTAGTCCGATTTTCAGGATGATTTCTGTTTATATGGCAAGCCACTTGCAAAAATAAGCTAGGGCAGCAGAAAAAAAAAGATAAACTCCAACTGGATTTTGAATAGCTGTTTTGTAAAATTTGACATGTGAGGTTTTTAATTACTTCATGGAGAATTATTTCCCTGAAGTAGTTAAATATTTTTGGTACTCTTTGATGGAGGACGTGGCTCTAACAATCAAAAATGCTACGTCTGTAGTCTGCAGGCACTTGTGTGTGTTGTGCTACTCATCAATCAGTGATTTTGTATTGCTGCAAATAAGATCAATATTTGTCACTTGTAAATTGTGGCTTCCAATCCAATATTTACATCAATTTTAATGGCTAGTGGCTACATGCATGTCTACAGAAGAGAAAGGGCTCTCTGTTTGCTGGGGCAGTGGGGATGTGAGATTGACTTGCAGGAGCAAAGCATTGATCATTTTTGGTACCACTGGGCTTCATTAGAGATTTAGTGTAGGGATGTGTCAGTATCTCTATGAAGAGATGGTGTGGGTGCAGCCATACATGTTGGGTCCAGATCCTTGGCTAAGGTCATGAAAGATGAGGGCTGGCTTCCACAGAGCCCCCTGGATGTAACAGGTCTCAGCTTCTTGGGGGAGTGTCTCTGGTTTGGCACAATGCAAACGCATGAAGCTCATGCGAAAATGCTGCATGCTGGGGTGTGCAGACAGTGCTCCTCGGTGGCATCAGCCTGGATCCCACATGCCTAGGTAGATTTACATCCAGTTGCACATCCAGTGCATCTCTTCGCTGTTCCCTCTGCTTTGGGGATGCAGAGCAGGGACACCATCCCTCGTTCTGTGTCAGTATGGCCAACATGGAACAGTATTATCTGTTCTGGTGCCATGCTACGCTAAAGCTGCTCTTCTCTCTTCATAGATAAGCTGGCTTGGCAGCAGTTTGCCCACTTTTATGTGGCATTCACACCTGCAAACCTGCACAGGCAGAGGTGCCCCTGCAGCTGGGAGGTGAGGATCCAGCTATGGGTAAGCAGGAGTTAATTGCAGGTCATCATGTGCTAAGGCTTTAAATGTCCAATCCAGGAATTGCTTACAAAATGTATTATAAGTGGCAGGTGAGAGGTAATGATGAGTAATAGCTACCTCATCATGCAGCACATAGTCCCAGTACTAAGTATAGTCTCAGAGCCAAACCCTGGCTTTCCCCACACACCTGTGTCAGGAGATCACATCATTTGACATCAAGGATTGTTCCTGCAGTATTTCTCTCCTATATTATCTAGAAACCAAGGATCTGTGAAATGGATGGAACCTACCCAAATATTTCTCTTCCTGTATCTTTCACAAGTTATTTCCATTCCAAAATTTTGAGGCTTGAAAGCTTCTTGGCGAAGAAAAGGTTAACTTTTTCAGTTGCTTATTTACAACACTAAATGGGAACATATCCCTTTGCCCAGTGTTTAAATTAACCTTGCTCAATTTAATTCTTGCTTTTAATTTTGCTCTAACATTTGCATAAATTTTTCCATGTAATTTGGAAAACTCAGTGATCAGTCAGGACTGTATAGCAAATTTGCAGATTTTCATGATTAGAAGTATTAAATGTTTCTTTACTGTTTGCGAGGTGATGTTCTCCTCATCATAGTTCTGCCCACCATGAGCATGCCAAGTATCTCTGTTAACCACTATAAGGGAAAAACATTCAGAATAATATTCAGCCTGCTTTGCTTTAATTGATTTTATACAGTTTGCTGGGTATAATTACTTTTTCACAACCAAGTCTTATTTTTTAAACAAAACCATATATAAGAATAAATCCAAGTTGTGTACTAAAATCTTAAATCTGAATGAATATATTAAAGCTGAAAGAATAAGGCTTACTTTCCCAACTGTTTGGAGCTGTGCTCAGCTGTATGTCACTGGTGAAGAAGAGTTAGCTTTAAACTGCTTTTATTCCTTTCTAATCCCAGGGCCAATTGGGAGCCATGTTGGTCCCTGGCCTCCTTGCAATAACCTCGGAGCTCTTTTTCATGCCTCATTACCTAATGACTCCCAGGAGGCTGATGTCCTGGAGAGGGGTGTGGTATTATCAAGGTGTGGACTCCCTCTGGCTACTGTTCCTTCCTCTTGGTTATGTGTCTTGCAGTAGAGGCTAGAAGAAAGATTTTTATATTGCAGGGAGTCATACATGTGTAAACTGATGTGTTCTCCAGGTAAGCTGGCTACTCATGGTGAAGCACAGAGCATCTGGGACAGGACAGGAGGATGAGGTTAATCCTCTGCAGCACAGGTAGGTGTGTTCACTGAGCGTGCAAAGTGTTGCATGGGAAATACCAGTAAGAATTACTGATAGGAGCAAGGCTTTGCAGAAATGTAAATTGCATGCTATGAGAAAAAGTGGTACAGTGGCAGGTGGATGCTGAAATGAGCCAGTGAAATATGGAGGTAAAGTGACTGCAGTTCTTGGAGATGATATTAAGATCAGGGTGTCATTTGAAACTGTGATGTTGTGGAGTCATTCCTATTTTCCCCTATTTTTTTAGATCCACCTTCCAACATCTTTGTTTCATGGTATTTCAAATATTCTTGCTACACCGACATATTTAAAAGAAGTGAAAATCATATAAATTAGAAAGGGGAGTGGTTGTTGAGCCTAGATTGAGTGCTAAATCAGAGCTCAGTTTTTTAGTCCTAATTTTAATGTTGCATCGCTGGTCTACCTACAATAAGAGTACATAATTCATTCCTGTGCCAAGACAGATTTATTCTTGCTTAGTATACATTTTGGTGTGCTTTGTCCTGTCTACACGCGAATACCTTGGATGATGATATTTCCATCTATACCCTCCAGAGATTACTCTGTGGGCTAATACATCGTATTGTTAATACATACTTTTTTCCATGTGATGTTTACTTCCTTTTTTTTTTTCATTGTATATATCTCAAACTTTTTTCCTCTCTTTGTGGTTATTTTTGGACATTTTATCACATATATTGGCTATGGCAGGAAAAAGATTACTTTGAGAGTGGATTTTGTATAATAACAGAGTCGCCATATATTTCCTATGCTTGTGGAAGAGCTAATGACCAAGTAGACAATAAAATGTGTTCTCATATTGTATCTACTACCTTTAATTTTAAAACTGTTGACATCTTTCCCACCAACTATGTTGCTTTTGTAGCTCTTAAAACTCTTGGGGATCCTGAATGGAGACATGGCAGCCACAGCACAAAGGCTGAAGCTTTTGTACCCTGCCATGCTCTGAGGTAGGAGACCTTCGGTGTCAACGACAAAGGGAATGCAAGGAAAAGTAGCTATGCCTGTCACTTATTGAGTCTGAGCTCTGATGTTCAGCACTGTAAGTCTGGGTCCAAAGCTTTTATCTTATCGCACGTTAAAGGTGTGACTGCTGGTGGTACTACTGCATTAACCATGAGCTGCTTCTCTCTGCAGTAAGTTGCTGGCAAGTCTGGATGGTGCGCATTTAAACACTGAACATATTGGCTATCAATAAAAACACAGAGAATTTTAAAGAAGCAAGCTCTTAGAATAGACAAGCCTGCAGCACATTGAGGAATGGTTTATACTGGTATGAGACTGACTGGCCCATGGTTTAACTCACAGACTGTGTGCGTCTTAGGCTTGGGTCAAGGGGAGAGCAGCTTTTCCTGCAAGAGACAAGGATGGTTACTGCAGTTGTTTTACCTGCTGGAGCTTCAGATGAACAAAGCAGGAAACAGGAGACACTCCTGGGTACGTTTCCATTAACGCTTTCAGGTAGAAAATAATGGGATCAATCCAGATGCCAGAGACTACCCTCCAGTTAAAAGCAGCTGGAGCTTTTTGTTTTAATTATCATGTTAAATTTAAGCCAGCTAAAGAGTGGACATTTGGACAGTGGTTGACATGACTGGCAGGATGGTTGTAAAGTCAGGACCATCTGAAAGTGAAAATAAACAGTCCATGTTGGATATTACAGAGGAAGGGAGCTTTTGCGAGGTGTAGAGGACGAACAGCTGTGGTCAAAGCAGCTTTAGAGTGTGGTGTTTGTGGTAGCATTCTGGAGAGAGCTCAGCTGTGCCAGATTACGCTATTCAAGGTCAGGCATTTTTCAGAGAGTGCAGGAGGTAGACATGGCTTAAGGGAAGTTTCATCTCTGCAGCTGCGTAGGAGGAGAAAAAAATCCAGGTGTTAGCACTGGGACTCAGACTATAATAATCACTGTGAGGCTGAACAGGAGTCATGCTGTCAGCAGGGCTGGGGACCTGATCCAGCTCAAACCTCACACAGTAAAACTGAATTACGCTTTTTGTGGCAGTTCATGCTTAGACTGGCTTAAAATGATGGAAACTGCCAGCTCAGACTGCTCTCCAAAGATGATATCCATGCTGCAAGCGTGAGTGACAAGCCAAATAATGGCATTGTCTAGAGAGATTGAGAAACCAAGTAGGGGAGGAGGTATTGCAGCTCTATTTAACTACCCTGAACTTCAGCTGACAGATAACACCCGTGAGGAGTTGTCAGAGAGACAGGCTCAGATTTTAGCCTGTAAAGGTGGAGACAAGTTTGGACCAGAAAGAGAGAGATCTATAGGTCATCAGGATAGAGAGAGCAGATGAGTTTGGCTTGGTGAATAAATTACCTGCATTTTTTCTTGCCTTTACCAGAATTCTTTCCAATATGGCAGTTGATATATTTCTGTTAAGAATTGATTCACACTCAGCATATTGCAGCAGATTGATCTTCATCAAGATCATGACGTGATGTCCTGTATCTGGAGAGCTAAGCTGTGCTGACCTCTCCTCTGAGTTTGGGGTATTGTTAATTCATGCTCCATTTGCTCTTTTCCATGCTTCTGCTCTGTGTTTCTATGTTTTGGATTATTTCTCTTCTAAGAGATTAGCTGATCATTTTCCAGGGTGCATTATTTAATTTCTCTAGGGGCTCTGAATTATTTCTTGCTCTCCTTGCAACAATGTACGCAGCGCTTCTCATTGTGCGAGTGAAATGAGGTTTGTATAAATTTGTATTAGGAATGGTATGTGCACCTTACAGCACAACCCTTGTGAGACAACTGCACCAGCTGAACGAACATTAGAAGATAAGATGTTCCTTTTCAGCAATAATGATCCTTTGAGTATTTCAGATTATATAATTTGCTGTTTACCCTGTCTGGCCTCTTGTCTGTTTCCTTCCCATATATACTTGTGACATTGTGTTTAGTTCCTATTTCCTTGGTGGTAACAAATCCTATATGTATTATTATATTATGTATATCTATTTTGTATACAAGTTACAAGGAGTCAACAACATGTTTAAAACCATGCTGTCAATATTGTACAGTGACTTAAATGTCTTACAAGTAATTTATAATGTATTTACGGGACATAACAGTTATATTATTAAGCGTCAGTGATTACTGCAAACATAGACTGTATACTATACTATAAAAATTGCCCTTTTTAATAAATGGCTTAGACATGCTCTGAAAACATATTTAATAAAATGAGTAGCCTTTATCATCAAATAAAGATAATTTTGCTGGCTGTTGACAAGTTATAATTCTTTAAAAAGCCATTCAAAATAAATTACACTATTTGTGGATATATAATGAACAATCTAGTAGAATATTAGTAAAATACTGTGCATTTGAAACATGGCTTTTTTTTTTTCCTAATAAAATTTTAAATTGTATTTCTTTTATGAAATTTCCAACATCCTTTAAAAATAGTTGAAATAAAAATTACTTTGGAATTTGTAGATTGCTTTGATCATACTTGACTATGTTCCAAACAGAGACACTTGAAAATGGTGTGTTTCCAAACACTTCAGTAAAATACGAAAACTTAAAAAGTATACGATATGCTACTGAAAAAAATATATAATAAAATATTCCCAAGTTCCCCCAAAAATTTCAGTGCGGAAAACTACTATATTTTCCTTCACTAGAATAAAGTAGCATTACTTTAAGGAATAAAATGAACTGAGATTTTATAGAATAAAATACTCTCTGGAATAAAGCAAGAGAGAACTTCTTCATCTTAATTGCAAACTTTTTCCACTTTGATTAAGCCCATTTTCCAGTTCAGACTATTTAGCTGGGAGGAATTTTAACTAAAGTTCTGAAGAATGGGGTAGCCACCTTACCTGAATATTAGATTAACCCTCTGTTGTTTATTAATAGATGTAATTGAAAAATGGTAAATCAGTTTTCTGTTTTGGTTTAATTGTATCAGTCAAAGTTACTTTTTCATGTTTTCAGCAAGAAATCAGAGGTGGGCAGGGCTTGGTGTAATTGTTTTGTGTGGACTGATGAAAAAAGATGTTCCAGTTGGAACAAGAACTGTAGTTTGTGTGATGAAAAGGTCATGTCCAGCCACACAGAGGAGTAGGGAGGCCCAAGGGCTGGCTGGGGAACCTGGATAAACCCCTGTCTTGGCTGCTCCTAAGGCCATCCCAGGGGACCCTTCAGCCCCATGGCGAAGATAGGCTCTCTGGAGCACCCCACAGGCTACCCAAAGGGAACGGGACTCAATATGGGATTCAGGGAAGAGCCTTTCATGATTACATGAGAGATATTGTGGGATTTTTTAGGGAGGTACCAAAGGTGGGGAAACACAGGGATCAAAAAGGAGGAACATGGGAATAGCTTGGCCAGCCAAAGGAGAACAGGAAGGGGCTGTAGGTGTTGTGTGCATTGTGTGAGTGCTGAGTGTGTCTGTGCCGGTCTGCGCGGCTGGCCACGTGCACGTATGTATCGTATGAGGGTATTTGCCTGTATGCCAGCTGGGAACATGTGCTCAGCCTTGCTGCTGGCTCGGCCTGGGGACATGTAGCTATGGCAGCCTTGCCTCGTTTGGGCTACTGGGTTTCCTAACACACTGCACACTGAGTACCTTAAAGAAATCACCAAATGCGTACCATATAATGCTCTGTCAAATATGCAAGTTTCATTTAATAGTGTGTAGACCATAGCACTCTCTATGCAAACGTTCAATGACAGTGAAAAGTCCTAGTGTGTTAACTTAGTTGAAGAAGCTGGTGGAGTTCTTACTAGAAGCATTATATTAGTATTATTAAGTATCTAGTACTGATAAGCATATATTTATTATTGATACGTTGTGTATCGTGTATATTAATATTTTTTGATATATTGTACTGTAGTTCTTTCAATGTTTCCAAATTGTGCCAAAGTTCATATCATGTCACCTATCATTTAGCCTCTCTCCTGTTCTTTTTGGTGTGGTCTGGATGTAAAGCACAGTAATTGTAGTCAGTTGAGAGCCCCGCTGTTTTAGAGATAGGAGGGTGAGTACTTCCTCTGTGGAAAGTATGCTGCTCTTTTACTCTCTTGACATACAAATAACGTGCATATTTACAAGCCGAGCAGACTGGGACAGTATTATAGGTTTTTTTAATGACAGAGTGGTGATCTTTTCTGCCTGTCAGACTTCAAGGAGAGTCTGGATGATGTTCTTACTCATATGATTTAGTCTTTGGTAGTCCTGCAAGGATCAGGGAGTTGTACTCAGCGATCCTTATGAGTCTCTTCCAACTTGAGATATTCTATGATTCCATGATTCTGTGATTAAATTCATTTGTGCTCTTCCACAGGTGCACACCTTTGCACAACACTGGGATAGACTGAGGCAACCTCCATGCTTTGGGTACATTTAGAGGTTCCCTGGGCAAATTGTAGTACAATAGTGTTTGGTAGGCAGTATCCAAGTTATTGCCAATTCCTTGTGCCTATGTATTTGGGCCCCACACTGCTAAAGCAATGAGGAGCTCATAGAAACTGAATCTCTGGGTGTGTGGTATTTTTGGCCAATATAGCTGAATTTGAGGGAAAAGACAAGACGAGCAGGAGGCCAGAGCATAATAGTTTGCCTGGCCATTCCTGACCCTGCCTGCTTGCAGCTCAGCCAGTTTGTCCTTGCATGTATTTTACAATACAAATTACATAGACTAAATACTCATATATCTGGAAGGACCCTCACCTCCTGCAGTGTATGTTATTGAGACTTACAGAGAAGTGACTTTGTACCACCCTCTGTAAGTAAACATAAATTTTATATGCAAAAAAGGATGATAATACCTTAGAACCGACCTTGGGAATTGCTTTTTTTGTTGTTTAGTTTTGTTCTGCTCTTTTATTCTGTGGAGGTTCTGAGAGACAAAGGCAGCTCTCTGTTTTTAATTACTGTAAGTAGCTTGTAAGTAGCTGGAACAGCTCCTTATACAACCTGATTTGAATATACTCCAGGCTGCAGATAGACACCTATTTTAAAGGCACAGCATGCTCATCGTGGCTTTCTGCCAGTCAAACAGTTGTCACTTGCTAGACAGTCCTAAACAACTTCTGCTCCTTCCTCAATTTGCTGTCTGTCTGACTGCTAGAAAGGGCAGGGCTTCTCCCTTCCCCCTCCCCTTTCTTTTCCTCTGAACCAGTGTCACCACATGGCAGGAGAATTCATCCACTGCTGCTGAGAACAAGGCACTGTTTGTGCTGCTGGCCCCAGGGCTTGGATAAGGACCCCTGAAATGGAGCAGAACAGATTATCAGTGTAATTCCCCAAGAATCCTCTGCTTTCCATAACTCCTTGGGGTGGATATGAAGGAGAAGGTTTAGTTGGTTTTGTTTTGCTTTTTAAACTTTTGAAGCTTTCTCAAGACTGACAAAAATGAAATCCAGAGCTGTTTTTTCTTAACCCTGGGCAGACAGATTATGTATATTGTGGACAGACAGAATATGAGTATTGTGGTCTGGCCTTGTAAAAATAACACTCAGAGACCTAATCTGAAGCAAAGCTAACATGATAAATGCATGGAAATACTTGTTTTCGGTTTTTTTTTTGTTTCCTTCGTACTTGGGTTTATCTCCATAGCACAGTTATGGGGAAGCTTTGCTACCGTATCAGCAGCGAAGCACCCAACGTACCTCAGCAACCCCACAGAAGACCTCAACTGAACCTCAGTATCCTTTGCTCCACCTCCTCCCTTACCTCTGGTGGGACTCCTTGCTTGCTTGCTCACTCAGCTATAGGCTCCACAAATTTTGAAGAAAGTCCTAGAAATATTCTCTCTGGACTACTGAAAATATTCTGACTCCTGGTTCCTGATTTTTGACACTTTGAACCTCTGGGATTCTTTCTGGTTTTATGGACATCTTCTTTAAGATTTTTATTTAGCCAGTGACCTTGTCTTAGTCAAAATTTGGCTACTGTCCATCTAGGGCAAAAGCACATAATGGTAAATCCTGCCTTTTATGGTTCATTATTATTTGTGGTCTGTAGAATTTTTCCACTTTTTTTTTCAGGCAAGCTTTTCACAGCCAGCTTTGCTAAACTTTTGACCCTGTCATGAAGAGCAAAAGTATCTTAATTCTGATGGTAAGGATTCTTAATCATATCCTAATATTGCTAAACGTAAAATTCTTTTTTTCCATCAGAAATAGAAGCCTTACACAGCCAGCCATCATTGCAGAGACTTTGAGTGCAAGATACTTTTCCTGTTTCTTTGCTTGGCTTAGGTGAGATGCAACACTCCCACTAAATAATGAGGAGAAAAGGAAGGGAAAAGAAAGGTTTCCCTCCATGTATCTTCTCTTTGCTGTACATTTTGTTTCTGACTGATCCCTTTGGAAGAGTTCAAGCTGCTGAAGGAGACTGGTCAGTATAAAACATTGTTTTCTCCTCCATTCCTTCTCTTGTTTACTGTTGCTGGTTGTAGCTATTGTCTATATCTTTTCTTAGGACTTTATTGGAAGAATGCAATAGTTTTTATTTAAATACTTAACTCCAGTGGTAACTCACTGCCTGCAGACAATGCCTTCTCAGTGTTTATGGTGCCCATGGCATTCAGGTTTGTTACATTCTGGTCTCTGGACAATTAGTTACAGAAATGAAAAATTGGAAAATGCCCTGTTAGGTCCTTGCCAACATGTATATAGAATATTCTGTAGGTCTTCCTATTTTTCCTATGTAATATCAACTATATTTAGTATTTCCATTTTTTTAGGCTGTTTTCTGCTTCCAAGTCCCAAACACTAAGGCACTTTTAACCTTTTCCATTTTTCTACCATGAATAATAAAAGAGATGTCACCCATAAAATCTGCTCTGCCTCTCTGACTTGGTCTCTTGTGAGGCCACCCCATGATTATAAGTCTCCATAATCTATTCTATGACAGCACATGTCTAACTACAGAAATTCTCTCTGTGCTTGATGTTTATGCAGTTCAAATATGTTTAAATATCAATTTGTCTTTCCATCTTTGTCAAATGTTTGCCCTCAGCTTTTTCAAATTTTCCTTGCAAGGCAAGTTTTCCAGGCCCTACATCTCTGTGTTTGGTTTTTGGCTTTTTCTCAGAAGTCACAATCTGTCAATGCTAGAGCTAGTTGGGAATTTTCCAGTGAAAAGCGTCTTTGTTTTGTTTTTTTTTAATTGGAAAGTAATTTTTGTAAAATTGGAGACAATTCTCTTGCAGAAGGTATTTGCTACCCCTGCCCTCAGCTACGTTTTAGGTTGGTATGATCTGAATAGACACATTTAGTTTGGTGAAACCAAATGGATGCTCTTCCTTCTGATTAACTGGTTAAAATATTTGAACTATTCTTAAATATATTTTTTGTGGAAGAATTCAGACACCTCATCACACAGCAGCCCCTCACCTAGTTGAAATACAGTGTCAAAAATTCCAGCAGTGGAAAACAGTGGAAAATCATGGGAGATGATATAAATTGGCCAAGGCTTCCTTCTGCAGGAAAAAAACCCAAACCCAAACCCAAACGTTATGTATAGTGGCCAGTAGGAAGAAAGGGATAGTTATCAAACTAAGATAAATATTGGTGACATTGGTTGCCTTTCCCAATGGCAACATTACAGAGTAGCTATGATCCAGGCAGCTGTAATGTTCCCTAGTTTCAAACTCAGAAAAGTTCTGAACAGCTTCTCGCTGCTGCAGGTTAGCAGCAGGTTCATTCATTACTATTATTGCTGATTTCCCAGGAAGATGCGCTTAATTAAGCTGGCTGTTACCATCACATGAATTTTAAGGCAAACTGCTAATGTGAGCTATTTATTCCACGCACAATTGAACACACTGCCAATACTGCCTATAATAATACAAAAATGTTGTTATGATTACTAAGAGTGTGTGCTAAAAGACTAAAGACATTTTGTCACTTGGCTTCTGTAAGGTTTAAAATATGTTGGCTAGGGTTTAGTGTTAAAAAAAGCCTTAAAAAGAAGAAAAAAAAAAGTTGTTACTAAAATATCTCAGTGCTCCTAAACACACTGTGTTGTAGCAGGGCAAATGGGTGATGGTTTTAGCTGGCTCTACCACCTCTCTGCAGGCACTGTTTTTTCTGTATTTGTTTCCCTCTTTTGCCTGTATTGGGCTCACTTATACATATTTACTGCAACACAGGGTATGCTGGGACAATGCAGAGGAAAAAGAAAGCTGGGGGGTGGAAATTCAAAGCCTCAGGATTAGCAGTAACAAATTCTCAATTATATTGTGATGTGTTTCTTCAGAAATCCCTTTGCATATACAAGGCTTCATGAGTGAGCTCATTATCTCCTGGTATGTAGAAATGTATTTCGCCTTTGCTCAGCCAACACTAATGTATTTATTATTCATCTGATACTAGACCAGGCTTTAAGCTGTGTAATGCTTTCTTTACCGTTTCATTGTTTATTTGTTTTAATGAATACCCATGAGCCAAAGTCTGAATGCAGACCTGTTGTTTTACTCATGCATGGCAGGAAAGACTTCAAAAGAAAATGTCTTTTATTTTTTCAAGGTACTAACCTTCTAACTGGAAGTTATTTAAATGACAGTACTATTTCTTCTCCTTTTCCAGATATTCATGTGCAAATACGTTGTAGCACTTAGTACTTCTCGTGCAGTTTGAGTGACTGGGTTCACAGTTGGGACTGAGTAGATCATTTCTGTGTGAGCAGCTGAAGTATCCAAGTTTGGCTTATATTCAGCTACAAAGAGTTTAAAATAAAATATTAAGAGAAATCAGCGGGAGAATAGAAAAATCATGCTGTATAAGTCAGAACATGTTCACCCTTTGTGAAGTTAAGGCAAATGATAATAGGCTTGCACACTGGTAAAAACAATAGGGTTTATTTACAGTGTGTTAAGTTTCTGTTATTGTAATGCTAGAGTGTATACAGGCGTGTAAGTGTGGTAAAGTGACATGAGCCAGGCCAAACCTTGATAGGCGTGTGAATTCTGCCAAAATACTTCAGTATGACAACTGGAAAATGTAGAGGGTGAGATTGAATTGAGGGAGAAATAAACAGTGGAGAAAGCAGTACTGGAGCTGCATTGGCAGTGTGATCTGTAAAACAAAAGCAGCTTGTGCAGGAGCTCCCATGTTAATATTCCTTTTGGGTCAAATTCCATGAATTTTGTTATTGCAAAAAATCCTTTCAAAGTCAGTCCTCTGCTAAGACTAGAGGCAGGTAATAATCATAATTAATAAATTATGCTGAGGCTGACTAGTTATTCTTAGGACAATGGTCCCTCTTGCTACATTTTTACTAGCAAATAAAATGGATCAGGTATTGTTCCCTGGCCCTGAGGCTAGAACATGTCTTGTGTCCAGAGAGCTAAATGTTTGTTTCTAAAATAGGCTGCCTATTGGCACCGGCCTTGGACCTGGGCTAACCTGTGAGCCAGCACGAAGCACAGCTTTAACAGATGACTTCAATGCATCTTCTGGTTCACTTGGGCTTTTTGAGGAGCAGCAGGACAGATGATCTCCAGCTGTCCTTGGCTGGGCTTCAGGTGAGAGGTTTTTCCAACAGTATCATAGGATCTTTTCAAATACTGTTTTCTCAACAAGAAAAAAGCAATGACTGCTGTATCAGATACAACGTCAAATCAGTGCAGAGTACTGAAAATTAATTTTGAGGTAATACTGGGTTATTGAGATTTTTTTTTTTTTATTCTCCCCCCCCAACAAAGCTTATTTTTCTTGAACGCCTGTGCCCGAGTGGAAGTGGGATGAGTGGGACTCAGCCTTGCTGTGTGCTCCTCAGCTGTCTGGTACTTTTTTTCAGTGACTCCCAAATGTAACAATGCAAAAGCAAATTCTTAATCTGGAACCAGAATCCAGGTATCCCCTTAAACCAAAAGCTCTATTGTTAGCTAGACCAGAGTCAGGCTCTGCTTTTCGTAGGCTGTGTCTCTCACTTGCCCCATAAAGACGAAGTATCACAAAAATGAAAGCAGTTTAATCCCAGCTCAGTCTTGGCTGCCTCTTGGGATATGAGAGCAATCATCCTAAGGGCCCTCAGGCTGAGAGGAGCCTCAAACTGGTTTCTAGCTCCCTGTGTGAATGCTGTACTTATTTCACAAAAGTGGAGAGTAGCAGACATCTCCAAAGATGAGGCTGCTAGTTCCTCTCAGGTCAAATTGAGGCAGAATTTAAGTGAGAATGATCAATCTACAATTTTTTAATTTCCTTTCCTTTTGCCTATTCTTGTATTTTGCTCTCCAAATGGAATTGTACGTAATAATACATGAAAAACAATGCATTTTTTCGCCCCTGGTAACTTAAGGGAAATGAAAAGACCTGAATGTGGCCAGCAAATAAGTTAGAGATGTTCTCAAGGTTCATTATGGCCATGAGAACAGCAAATTGCCAGTGAAGGAGACACCTTGGGTGTGACTGTCACATCTGTTGTCATCATTTTATAACGGGTGACAAGACTGGTGATGCACTGAGCCCTGCAGATTTCTGTTTGCAGCCCTGCAAGGCGTCCACTGGTGCCCTTTCTGTAGGAGGTAACCCCGCAATGTCTTTCTCAGTGTTCTGGGAGGTCACAGCCCTCAGTATATCACTGTTTGACTAGCTCAGGAAGATTTTCCCTAGGACATGAGATGGTGTTTTGGCCTGTGAGATGTGCTGCTCCTAGCAGAAGGAAATGATGACAGGAATCTTCTTTTCTCAGCAGCCAGGATCAGGCAGGAGAGGTGGTAACCCTCTGCTCTCAGCTGCTACATCAGCAGGCAGCCTGGTCTCTTCATCTCTCAAAGTTTAAATTTCAGTGATTACTGTGTAGATATATACCTGGTGTGACTGTATCAAAGCTGTCCAGCCCCTGACTGCAGCCTCCTCCTAGGCACTGCTTTGGTCCGGGGGTCAGACTGCTGGCCTTGGATGCAGGAGACATACCCAGGTCTTGGCTATGCCCTGACACTCAGCACCCATAAGTAAGAGGCTGAGCTGCCTTGCAGTGCTCAGCTTGCTCACCTCCCCAGCATATTGCACCACAGCCTGCTGCGGTGTCACCCGTCCGGCACAGGAAACGGTCTTGGCTACTGTCTCTGTGTACTGGTGTAATGAGAAATGATGATAATGACAGTGGCTTTGCATATGGCAAATAAACTTTGGCAAATGGGCTTCATGAAAATTGATATTTTTGAAAGGCTTCTGCAGTTTTTGATAGACTCAGGATATTTCATGTGAAACGGGGACAAATGGTTTAATGTGGTTTTTTATTCACAGCTTAAGTGAAGGCTTCAGAAAAATGAAAGGAACACCTTTAAATGAGTGCTAGCCATTTTCTACTGACCTCTGGATATTTCAGTCCTGCTTTGGAAAAATTATAATAATTATTTTTTATGATTTCTTTCTCAAGTGGCTTTTTGTTTTAACAGATGCTTTCATTTGTAAGATGGAAACCTTTTTTGATTTCCAATAAAATGCCAGGCTCTAGTGAAGAGAAAATGCAAATGTAAACTCACTCATCTCCTCTTTCTTGCAAACACAAAAATCTTTTGTTCCTAAACAGAAATTAAGAGGGGAAAAAAGAAATCTCAACCCCATGACTTGAAAGAAAATGTAGCAATACTTATCAAGCTCTTCTATCTTTCCTTAGTATTTAGAAGGCTCAATTATATTTTCTTGTTGGCAGTAAAGTTCTTAATTATGCAGTTGCCTGTTTATTTTGAATAACTGAAAGACTGTGCCAGAAAAAGAAGCAGAGAAAGAGAGAAGGAAAAGATAAAACTCATTACCTCACAAACTGCTAATCATTATAAATGGCCACAGAGGCCAGAGAAGACTGCAGAAAATTACTGTCAAGCGTGAAGGAATAAAAATACCCTGGACTATATTGCTGGGAAAAAGAAAAAAAAAAGTAGAGAAATCTTCTTGGTACTAAAGCAACTAAACTGGAAAGATTGATGGAAATGAAGCACAGTAAGGGGTCTTGGCAAGTCCTATAAGCAAAATAAATAAATAAAGGGAGGTAGGAAATGGGGAAAGAAATGGATTTTATTGTTATGTACTGCATATATTATCAGAATCCATTTCTATATCAGAGGGTCTTTTATTAGCAGGGCTCCGTGAAGCCTCAATGTTATTCGTTTTTTCATGTCCCCTCCCCGCCTGTTCCTCCTCTCCTTCCTTTGCTGGCTGTGAGCTGCAACGGGGGGAGCAGCTCTGCTTCTCAAACCAGCTGGCAGTGAGCCCCTCTGCTGAGGGACATGGACAGAAAGCACCAACCTGGCCACCTTGGAGGGGACGGCAAAGACTTTTGGCTCTGGCTTTGACCTCCAGCTTAAACTTTTCACCCACAGTTGTGCTCTTGAGGATGGAATGGTGTCAAAGATTACAAAAAAGGCTCGACTGGGTGCAGATAGAAAGCTCCAGGCACTGAAAGTAATATCAAAGTAGCAGCCTTTGCAGGCCCTGCTTCATGAATTCTTCACACCGCTGGCCCCCAGTGGTCCCGGAGCCATTTAAGGGGTTTATTGCTTGCTTGGCAGCCAAGGCTAAAGCCATGTTGCTACCAAGTGAATTCTGTGCTAAATATTAGCACTGCAGCTAAGAAAGCTTTCCCTCTCCGGTTTTACCTCTATCAATATGAAAGAAGATAGAAGTAAGTCACTGGATGGGAATATTGCTCCTAGAGTCCACCAAAGAGACCTGCTGAAGCAGAAAAGCATAATTTAATGACTTACATTTCACAAAAAATAAAAAATAAAAATAAAAGAGAAAAGAAATATCTGTACAAACAAAAGAAAAAATTAACTTCATTTTGCTAAAGAGTAGTTTAGAAAAAGTCTCAGATTGCAGAAAAATCATGTCCTGCAGCCTGGAATTTTTCTAGTTGCATTTATGGGGTTTTTTACATTTAAAATTAACTAACATTTAGGGCTTTTGATTGATTGGATTCTGTTTTTGAAACTGCTAAGCTGATACAAAATAATGCAAACACTACTAACGTCTTAAAAAAAACAAAAAAGAAACATTTACGTTGTGTAAAAAAGCTGAAGATATACATTAACATTTGTGTTATCATTCAGCTAATTTCTGAAGAGAGTTCCTAGAGTTCTGTACGCATGCACTGATATAGTTTATATCTAGAAAAATTAGGAAATAGCGAGTTGTCTGGGCCCAGTGACAAAACAGAGTAATTTTTTAATGAGAATTTATTTGATCACTTCTGTGTTTGAAACAGATTTTTTTTTTTTTTTTAAGTCAAAACCAGCGTTAACTGTTTTTCGGTCTGTACTACCCTCCTGATTGTGACAAATCATGTTGATTCTGGTTAATTCTCTATCCTAAATCCTGGATGTGCAAAACATGAATGGCTGAAATAAAAGTATCCTTAATTCCTTCGTCCTGCCATGCTGAAAGCAGATTTATTACTGTGCCCATAGTTGCTGGCATTGTCGCATGGGTGGATGGGTGAGTAGTGTCTTGTAGGGAGATGTAATTAATTCTCCGGGGTGTCGTTTTGAATGTGCGTGTGTGTGGGGGGGGAGGCGGTGTCCCATATGAGATTAATTTCTTCTGCAAAGGGGTTTTCTAAAGGATTTTTGATTCTATAGGCATTAAATATATAATATTTACTTGTCTTCTCTATTTAACATGGAAAAATAGGATTTCTAAGTTCTAGATTAGCAGAAGAGCTTTCTTCTAAATGTTCTTTCCTTTTCCCTGTGATCTGGGCAGTGCTGAGGACTCTCCACCACTGGTGTCACACTGGGTCTAGCTATGTTCAGCAGCTCACCCTGGCGAGGTTTCTTCAGTGAGAATATGCCTGTTGATGGCATTTGTGAGGATCATGCTTTCTGTACATATGGCAAGCTAAAGTTAAGTAAACACACGTTATGCATACCATGTTTTATGCTACTGTTTTATAAAATAAAAGTTTCCTGGCTGCTGTTAGCACCTAACATTGGTGTTAGTAACTAGTGTTGCCAGATCCAGGATCTCAGACCAGCACAGCATCAGGATCTTGGCCAATTTTCTTGTGAAAACTAAATTACCTTTTGATGTTCAACTTAATTTTCTTGTGAGGACTTGGGTGAGAGATGTATTTTGTGAACATTCTGTATCATCTGGTTTAGCATAATGCTAGTTATTATTGTGGAATCTCTTAGGAAAAGGATGAAAAGATTTAAACTGAAGCATTACTAGTATGGAGTAAAGGAAGAGCAAAATTTAGATATGCTCTAATCCTGGTGTTTCTGCTTATGGGAAAAATGCATACAGGTTGAAGAGTTGAGCACATTGTGATTTGCTGTTACTTTTTATTACAGAGGCCAGTTGTTCATTGTTCTTTTTGAAGGCAGTTGATATATTTTTATAATGAGAAGGAAAGGGAAATAAGGCTGTTTTGGGGAAGCCCTTGCTGATCAAGCTAGATTCTGCATTCCTCTTCTGGGGACTATCGGATCTGCACTGCCATCCTAGGACTTGGGGTAAGTGCTTTCATATCAGCTCACGTATATGTTGATCTAATGAAAACCGTAAAAGGCTCATTCCTCAAGTGATGTTCAGTTTTAGGCCAAGTTTAACAAATGCTGGACCTGACACTTTCCTTTGGATGATTTAGCTTTTTCTTAACCCAAACCTACTTCGTGTTCTGCTTATCAAAACAACAGCACATCAGAAAGCTCCCTGGACCCATACTCAGGTCAGGAGTGCTAATAGCATACTTACCTGACTCTGCAGTGCATTTTCTAACCCACACCTCTTTCCTTCCCCTCCAGTTTTACTTCTACTTTCTCACCCTGTTGTCCCTATTACATTCTGTGGTTCATTTCAGAAATGTGTCTGAAATGGAGTACTTTTTCCTGTCCCCAAAAGAGTAAGGAAATGAAAAAGTACAACTCCATTGTAATTTTCTGGTTGTCAACACTTGATTGTGATTCTATGGTCTGACATCCTCTTTCCTGGGAAAAAAGGGGGTGGAAAAAAGTGTCAGAAAATGAGTATGTGCCATCAACCCATCACAAAGATACAATCTGCTGTTTCATTCTGACTCTTGCAATCTTCTTTTTTTTCTTTTATTTCCTGGCTGAGCTAACATTGATAGTTTCTTGTTTACTGCTGGTATGGATTTGCTTTTACATCTTAATATCTCTCTGGCTTCTGTTCTTCTGTGCCCCGTGCACTGTTATTATGTGCTGAGCACAGCATTGCAACCAAAGGAGAAGAAAAATACTATGGGGCAGCAGTGAGCAAGCAAATAGCTCTTAGCAAAATCCCCTGCTCTCCCTTGCAGGAAAAAGTCAGGCAGCTACAGGTCCAATGGCAATGCTGAATGGGTTGTTTGCTGGTGAGCTGGAAGTAAAGTGCCATGACTTTGTTTTGGAGGGGTGAGACACAGGTCCCATGCAGATAATCATCTCAGAGTCACCATGCATATTTAACTGGTGATGTATTATGTAGATGACAAAATGAGCACTGAGTAGTTAGGTTCATTGTTTTATTTTAATCAGCACACAGCTCATTACAGATCACCTCGGATATGACTGATGCTTTCCATGAACCAGTTATTTGACAGTAATCTTTATTTTACATATCTCAGGTTTCAAGACATTTTTCTAAAATTCTGTTTCCCAAGAGAAGTCTTGCTGAAGAGATGTGCCTTGCCAGAGATCTGCTTTATGTAAATCTTAAAATGACAATTCAGCCTCAACATTTCAGATCTGATACCTACTTTCCTTAAAAAAAAGAAGAAAAAAAGGCGTAGGTGGCCTTCAAGAAGTTTCCATTCTGATATGGTGCAGAGTACTACAAAGATGCAGGGTGACCTTCTTTTAACCCTTCAAGAAAGTTGTTATTTTCTTTCCAGATTGGAAGTTTTCCACCAGTAGTAGTAGTCTGGGCTGAGTATGTTTGCTTTAGACTATGCAGGAGTGGAATAGAAATATTATGATAGTTGAACTGCAGTGGTGTGTGTTCCTTGGCACAGATACTCAGGGATTTATTTGAAAAGCTCAAGGTAGTGTCAGATGCCAAGACTGTATTCCAGGAGACTGTGCCCATGGTGTGTGCGTTGGGGTGACATAAGTCACAGAGCTATCATGTTTCTTGCAGTGTGTCACAAGATACAGTGTGATAGCATGATAGTGCTAGAGCTGGTGATGCGCTGCACTTTGAGCACAGTGGAGGTACTGTGCTCCATGTGTTGATGCTTTACATCATCCCTTTTGTGCAGGACTTTGTGACTGTGCTTGTATCACCAGCTGGAAAACTATGCCTCTCTTTCTTTCTCTCTCCCCTGCATTCACCCTTTATGCCATCCTCATGACATCTCCCTTTAATTTCCTACCCAGCCACCCTTGCAAACAGCACTCTTCTTGATGAGGCAGACTAAACTTGGCTCTCTGCATTTTTAAAGCCAGTTCCTTTTGGTTGTCTGCAGAAACTGAGCAATGCCTGAGCTCTCCCACTCTCACTGGCATGTAGAGAAAGGGAAATTGTGGTCAGCTATCAAACTTCTTTGTGCCAAATGGCAATTCAGTGCAGCACTGTGAGTTTGCCAAGTGATTCACACATGCCTTGGTGGGAAAGGAAAAGGCAAAATATGAACTTGTTCAATTTCCAAGACTCTTTGGGAACCCATTGAATGAGCTGTAAGAGCTCCAATAAATCTGAATTATTGTTTGATCTAATTATTATGATAAACAATGGAGGATGCAGGGTCCAATGGCAACAAAAGACATGGATGCATCCCAAAAAGATGAAGTGAAACATGGGTAAAATAATGTAGTCATAAAACTACATATTACTCTCCTATATTTAGATTTTTTTCAGCAGCTAGCCAAAGACAAAATGTGCTCTTGATAGATTGAATCCACAGCTTAAAAATGAGAGGGACTTTACAGAAAAGGTTTTGCTGCAGGGAGGATAGGAAGGCTAGGTTTTTTATTTCCTAATGGCTTTTTAGGTAACTGACATCTGGATTATTCATTGGAAAAGTGCTTATGAAAGTAGCTGAAGTAGAGATTAAAGAGTTCACATACTTCAGTCAAACTCTACTGAGCCTTCATTGTGACAACTTCACTGGAGAACAGAGCAACTGTCACTTCTATAGGACCTATTGGTAGTATCTGCTGCTATTCTGCTCCATTTTAAAAACAAATATTCATCAGCCCACTTTCCAATAGCACCTTCTTTCAAAAAGGATTTCTTCCATGCAGGGCAGCTATATTCAAACACTGACTTCAAGTCAGCCCCTAGATCTTATAGTATAACCAGGTGATTTGAAAGAGCATGTGTTTGTTTGCAAGGGAGTTGCATATTCCTCAGGGGAGTTATTCCAACAGTCTGTGACATGTTGTATTAGGTATGATTATGCATATGCAACCCTGGGTGTGACATGCTGTGCTGCACTTTAATGTGTATTGGAAGGTTGATGCATTAGAGACTCTATGCTCTTTGCTTTTTCTTTACGCCTCTTTTACACTACAGGACTTTTTATCCTTGTTCCATTTCACTCTGCTTCACTAGTCTAGCAAGCAGCAAGATTGGAGTCAATCTGGTTCAGAAGGCCAGATTTGACATAGAGAGAAAAACAACAGGGGACTGATAAGGAGGAAAGAGAGCAAATGAAAACTACCCCTTCTGAGCTGGCGAAAAACAAATATTGGAAACTTCTGTCCTCCTACACCTAAATGCTGGGGAAAAAGCTTCCCAGGAGAAATTAAATTATAATTCCAGGATTTTGTTGCTGTAATTTGTAGAATTTTTATATATCTCATCCTATTCTGGTAAGACAATTTACTACATCTTTAGGATATTCAGACCAACCATGCTGGGCAAGTTTATGACCCAAATGAAACCAATTGCTATGTAATGCCACTTTATACTATAAGAATAGCAGAAAGAAACCATGGTACAAGGCATTGTTATTATCTCCACCAGCATAGTAGAAGTGTCAGTGAGGGCTAACTTTCTGAAACAAGGGGAAGACAAGGTGAATGTTATTTTTTTTAGAAACAGTGCAGCAACAGGATCTGTGATGAAAAGTGAACAGTGCATCAAAGGCATGAATCTTTCTTTGCAATAAAAATAATGCTCATTTAACTTTGTGGGAGATGAGTGACCCAGACCTGTTGAGGCTTTTATTTTTATTTAATATGCTTGCTTTACTTTTGCACTCCCAGGGATTTTCAGGAATGCAAGTATCTGGAATATGCCATTGAAATATAGTATGTGGATTGTTCAGCCTTCATACCTGCATATAACCTGGCATGATTAAAAGAACATTGTGTATGACAAACATGCCTTGTTCTCTTTTTTACCATGCAATTGCATCTGAAGAAAACTAGAATTTGCAAAGTACTCATCAGGAGTTACAGGGTTGACTGAGCATGTAAGTACAATCATTGGCACTCTTTTAGGAACATGTCACTTTAACTGCCATGCCATGGTTCACAATGACTAAAACTGACCTCCTGTGCAGTAAGACTTATCTGTTAGTTATATTCCATTTATAGGTTCAAGCATGTTTTGAATCAGTGATAAGCTAATCATGTGCTTGTCCCTTCCCTCTTGTAAGATCACACTGGACTTTTAGGTAATCATGTAATTTACAGTATTACAGACTTTCTCATGTCTTTCTTTAGGACTGAGGCACAGTGATAGAAATTTTACCATAGATAAATAAATTGTTCTAGTTAGGAATAATTATGGAATAGAACTGGAGGTAGTAAACAAATATATGGCAGGCAGATGATGCTTTATGTTCACTAAAAGAATACTCGATTTTAAATTATTCTGAACATCAAAAGCCAGGTGTTCAGATAGTACTCATGAAAAATCAAGTCAGATAATAATTCAGTAGGGTATCTTAACCCCAGCTGTAATAGAGATACTCTGGAGGCTACTATACAATTTTCAGCCCCTGTAAAATGATAATCAACAGCAAAATTAACAAAATTAGCAAAATCAAGCGAACGAGAATAATATGAGTCATTTCTTTTCCCTCCATTTGCTAAAGAGCGGTAGGGACTTAGGAAGGTTCCTAACCTCATTTTAATAGCTACCACTGAACTGTGGGGTTTTATTAAATATTTTTCTGTCTCGTTTCTTTCTGCTCAGTTAATCATTTAGACTAGGTATAGCTGGTAATAGAGTTTAGCTGGTTAATGCAATCCAATCTGATAATCTGCATGTCAGCTCAGCAGTTTTGCTCAGACACGTGCCCATGTAACATGATGGGGACCTTCTATGCTTTTTTTCTACCCAGGTGTAGTTTAGAACCAGAATGGTGTAATAGAATATTCTCTTAGCATATCCGAGAACTGATTTCTATGAATTCATCCAGTACAATCCCACTTGACAATCTACAAACTTAATCAATAGAGTTACACATTGGTAATTACTCATTAGAAAAGTTCCATCTATATTGAGATTTGCACATATCAATTTATCATTTCATTTTCATGCATGCCAAGAGAAATACATTTACCTTTCTGGAGCATCATTTTCACAGACAACTTTAATACTAATTTAATTCACTTTAACTGTAATCTAAATTAAATGTCTCCAAGAAAATGAAGAATCAGAGAAGCTTCTTATGAAATCCAATC
>NW_009918527.1:108401-119202 GCF_000696875.1 Nestor notabilis
TGTTTCAGCAGTACAGCTTTATCAAATGATGGTAGTTAGCAATATTGCTTTCTCTTGTCTACACTGTTAGTTTCGGGAGAATGCTTCTTTCCTTATCTGGGCTAAAATTATTGGAACAACTATCAGATGGTTAAGCTACAAGTCTTGGTCCAGTACCCAGGATCTACACCCACTTGGTTAGGAAGAGATAGACATATATAGATACAGACACAGATCTATATAGATATAGATTGTCTATGTCTCTAGATCTATCTAAACATATGTATAGGTAGATAATTATAGATCTAGGCAGTTATCCATATAGGTCTAGATATCTATAGATAGATAGATCTATGTATTATCTATATCTAGATGCCCTTATCTATCTAGATAGGCAGATATAGATATCTATATAGAGCTAGTTGTCTAGATATCTGTGTATATATCTATTAGGAGATAGGATATCTAGATATCTATATCAGTTTCTACATATATCTAGATATTGTGGGTAGATAGATATAGATATACAGATATCTAGATATTTTTATCTATAGCTAAGTCTATCTGTATTTATACCTATATGTGTCTGTCTTAGAATCATAGAATAGTTAGGGTTGGAAAGGACCTTAAGATCATCTAGTTCCAACCCCCTGCCATGAGCAGGGACACCTTGCACTAAACCATGACACCCAAGGCTCTGTCCAACCTGGCCTTGAACACGGCCAGGGATGGAGCATTTACCACTTCCCTGGGCAACCCATTCCAGTGCCTCACCACCCTCAGTGTGAAGAACTTCTTCCTTATGTCAAATCTAAACTTCCCCTGTTTAAGTTTGAACCTGTTACCCCTTGTCCTACCACTACAGTCTCTAACAAAGAGTCCCTCCCCAGCATCTTTATAGACCCCCTTCAGATACTGGAAGGCTGCTGTGAGGTCTCCACGCAGCCTTCTCTTCTCCAGGCTGAACAGCCCCAACTTTCTCAGCCTGTCTTCATCATGGGGGAGCAGGTGGTGTCAGAAAGCTCTTTAAGTATCAGTGTTTTGTTTGAGCATAGCAGGGAACAGATCTTTCAGTTCACTCTGAATCTGTATTCAGAGCCATGGCTTTGTTCATTAGGGCAGGCGGAGGACCAGGATAGCCATCAACTGCTTCACCTGGAGAAGGAAATAAGTAATGATGAGAAAAAGACAAATTTGCTGTTTTCTGAACTCTTACTCTCTGGATGACATCAGTTACTGTACTGCCTTTCTACAGGGAAGGTAAGCCAGGTAAAAGCCAGGTTCCTTTTTATTGGAAGTGCAGTCTCTGATGGCAACTCAGGCTGTCAATGAATGTGATATAAGCTAACCAGTAAGTCAATCATCCTTAGAATGTTAACAAGACAAGTAGAAACAACCATGTTGCAACAAACAGTGTTTAAGCATGGTGGGTTTAATGAAAAAAGCACAAATTTGAAGATAAAAGTGAAATGGGGATTCTATGCTCTAGCACCTGACAGAGCATTTTTCATGGTAGTCTCTTTTTCTTTCACTCTCTCCCCCTCAGTAACCTGTCCTCGTAGTTAAATTGAAGCCTATGGGACTGCAGACATTTTTTGTTGAGTTCTGAGTGGCAGCTGATAACTGTAATGTGCCAGTCTAAAAATGATACGAGATCCTCTTCAGGGACTGTTAAATAGCATCTCAGGGTTGTTCAGCATCAGGTTATTAAACCTGAACAATCAAACCCAACTTACTGAGTCAGACTACAGAAATTAAATATTTTTCCATTCTTCATGCATGCACATAACAGCATCATCAACACTAATTGGAGATGTGCATGCAGATGTGACTGCAGAAGTGACTGCTTGCTGTATGCCTCTGATAAGTTATTTATAATAACTGGAAAAATATGCAATAGCTGAAAAAAGGCAATCCTTGCAACTTTCACTAACAAAATATAGTTTCCATTCTCCTTAAACCAAAAGTGGCAAAGCAGTGAATTATTTATTTAATATGGTTTTGTCAAAGAGATGGTGGTCTTCAGAACACTGAAGGGACAGACTTTCAGTGTGAAAACAGAATAATGTTCAAAGAATTATTGGTGCAAAAAAACCCTAAAGCATATCTAAAAGATTATACACAGCTGGCTTAACAAATGTACACACAGATATGATTTATAATGAGTTCTGTGGTTTACTGCACATTTTCCAGACATGTACTGTCTCTTCCCTCCATCCCTCTGCTAATTTACTTGATTGTCCTCTTCCTTTCTCTGTGTAGAAAACCATCTGATCAACGTAATCTTAACCCAGGCTTTGTAGTTGAAACCCTCAGGCTTCACACAGCATCTTCCCTGTCTATCCTGAATACAGTTTCATCTCATCACTATACTGCTGCAGCTCTTATTTCCTACTGCTCTTGTCCTCCAGTGCTGTGAAGAATAACACTGTATGTTTGTGATAGGAATGCAGACATCCCTTTGAGCCTGCTCTCTTCCAAGTCTGAATGTCTCTGGTCCAGAAATAGCATATGTAAAATAGATACTACGTTTTTGTTAAACATTACTCTATTGTAAGAGACATCAGCCAGGCTGTGGCTAGGAGAATTGTGTCAGGAGACAGTGGTGAGTGAGGCTGACATGGCTTCCTGGCAGGGCACGGCCCCAGCATACCCAAGTGAGGTGACCATAGGCACCTGCATGCCAGCCAGATCCTGGGAGGTTGGGGAATGTACTCATGCCCCTGACCGTGCCACAAAGAGCCACTTGTGCGACATGGTGCACTTGGAAAGCTTGTAGGGTGGAGAGCCCAAACACTCAGTGACAGGTAACAATCATGCAATTGCTAACCCTCCAAAAAAATCCCCTGACTTTTGCATCTCACGCCATGTACTGCAGTTATAATATTTTGTAACGTCTCCTGCTTGATACCTTCCCTTCAAAAGTAATGTCATTGAATAGAGCTGAAAAAGGGAGAAATTCCTAACAGTTAAATCACATTTTTATAATCCATCCTTCCTCTTTTTTAATTTTTCTGTCATTTGGCAGCTGAAGAAGGCTCCTTCCAAACCCCACCTGGCTGCACTGTGTTCACCTTCCTTCCCTGCAAACTGGGTGGCTTGGTTTTCCTTTCCAGTCCTTACCTCTCAAACTTTCTTAGGCCTCCTTTCTTCAAAAATTGCTGTGGTTTGGCCTTGCTTAGCTACCAAAAATAGCGTTGCCTGACTGGGTGACCTTGAGTGGAGCTGACTGGCTTGTTACCAAGATAGACTTTATTACCTTCCATGACTTGCATGGTCAGAGATACTTTTAATTTTGAACTGGTCATAATGATGAGTCAGTTATTACTGCTTGGAGCAAAGTTGGTTTTGCAAGGTCATTCTTAAGGTGAAAATTTAAACCATTTACTCTGTGAGTGCATTTGCACCCATCCTATAGTCAACTGAGCTAAACATTTATTTTCATAGGTATATTATTAAACAACTGTATTATTTTGAGATTCTCTTTTATACATCAAAATGTGGGTTCTGGTAAGAGATTGAAAAATGGATAGTCTGAGATAAGTATTAACTGGATATTTTTAAGTGAAAATGAACAAAAGCCTTGGAAGGCTTTTTTGTGGGCCTGGCTGTAATTCCCGATTGTTCACATGAAACAGTCTGTATGTAGGAGTTTTATGCTAAGAATATTTACAACACTAGTTGACATTTAATATATTAAATAACTATGCATGATCCATGTATTGTTACTTACAAAAGTTATATCTCTTCAGTAATCATTCTTTTTGACCTGACAAAAATATTTTTCAACAAACTAAAACAATCAGAATTTTGCTAAGGATGTCTCTAGCCTATGCGGTACATGCCGTGTCAGGGGGTTGGAAGTAGATGACCTTAAGGTCCTTTCATCCCTAATTATTCTGATTCTATGATTCTATGACAATTGTTAGTGAGAGAGAATGCCTATACATGCTGAACAAAGGCTGCGCAATCTGAGAAATGAGAGTAGTAGGAAAGCAACCATTCCTGCCTATGTAAACAAGACAGTACACTCATCCTTTAAGGCTAACTGGAAATTACCTCTATCCATTTGTTTAATGAAAACACAAAACCAAAGAAATTTAAATGCAACTAATTAATTTTAAAACCCTATAATTAAAAGTATTGTAGCAGTGATCTAATTTGGGAGGGCAGTAATCAATATGTAAGAAGATCAGCTAGAGTGCAGCCAAAGATATCATCAAAATCTAAAGAAGATATGAAAACCTCCAGGAATACCTCTAACGGAGTTTGGATAATGCCTTATGGTATTGAAATCAGTGACACTGTTTTGTTTGTCTGTACCTTAGGGAAGATTAATGTGCAGTTATCAACAAATTAGGCTTTTAATAATAAATAGGGCTTTGGAATGATAAATTCTGGGTTTGATCCCTGTGTTCTTTGCCTGTGGGGTGCAGAGGAAGAAGGGAGAAAAAAACGTCCTGTAACAGGTATGGGCTATGGAAAAGTTACCCTGGAAGCTATATTTCTCTCCCAAAACTTACACAGTTGAAGCTGAACATATATGATGGATTGAAGTTAAGTGAATGTAGTATAAATATTTATATTACATATTCACACTATACATTTTTTATATAGTACATGGGCAAAGTCAGGCAAAGTTAGAAAACCACTTAATTCTGCATTGAAGTTTCTATCTGAGTAACAATTGACCTATGGCCACTCTAACAGAGCTTTGTTTTTAATGACTGGTGCTCTATAGCTAAATAATATCCCCAGGTTATCTTAACTATCCTCAGTTAAATTAATCGAATATTGATGGCCATGACTTTGGGCTTGAAAATATGGTGGACAAACTTTAGCAAAGAGAAGAGCAGATTGCATGTGAATGGAGAAATTCATCATAATGTCACTGAATACCTGGGGAGTGGAGTTCAAGCTGATTTATTACAACACTGTTTTTCATTTTTAGTGGACACTGATTGGACTTAGGGTAAAGCAATCTCAACGTGATCTCCAGTCAAGCAGTGAGAGTGACACTGCTACTTCTAAGGCACATTCTTTATAGGTTTTGTACTGCTGCTAGGTAACACAGAGCTTTTCAAGGCTATGAGCTCTGTTGGTATATACTTCACAGCGTCCAGAGCTGAGAGACTGCAGCAGAAACCAGAGCAGAGAAACGTCTTGAGAACTTCAGCAATAGGAAGTGTGTGACTACTTACAGGATAATACAGGCCGCATCACGAACAGAGAGTATCATGCACTCAGAAATCCTGAGGCAGATCCCCTCTGATGATGAGGTGCCCTTAAAAATGTGAGACTTTCAATAATAAATAAGGATCTTTCTCAGCTGCAAAATACTGAAAATTCACAAAATTTAAAATAAATGTAATAGAGTGGCAAAACTGCAGATGTGCAGAACTTGTTCTTTCCAGTCAGCTGTGTTGGGAAATGCTGAAGCAGATGTCAAATATGGGAGGAGAAGATCCATTCTTTAGGCTAGGAGTCATAGTGCAACCTCTGTGCTCCCTCTTCTCCATCTTTGTGGATGGAGAACTCTTGGCTCTAGAGTTGATGTGAGTGAAGAGATCAATAAGGGAGGTTGAAGTTAGTGTACCAGATTATGAACTTCAATAGCTGAGGACTCACTCCCTGATGTTTCCAGAACCCTTATTATGGCAGAAAAGTGGATCTCTTCAACTGCTGCTGGTTTTTGTGTTTTAGCTTGCCTGCAAAAACTTGATGGCATTTACGTTCCAACTGTTGCTGCTTGTATGGCCGTGGTCATTTTGGAGATGCTGCTGCCAGGACACGATGCCGAGACTGAAGGGTGTTTCAAGTACAAGAGGCTGTAGTCCATGCAACAGTGTAGTGGGTGAGGACCTGGCACATGACTGGCCTCGAGAAATGCTTGGCACCCAGCTCTTAAGCTTTCTGCTCTATTTGCCTGTGTACACAACTGGATCCTGTAATTCCCACCCCCCCATCCCCCCACCCTCCCTTCTCTGTTCAAAAGCACTGGCTCTTGTATAGTTTTTGGCTGGGCTTCTCTACTACCCATTGTATCTATCTGCCTCTTGCTCTCCTTACAGAGGTGTTAATACATCCCTGCATGCTACTGTGGCTTTAGTGCAGGACACTAAATAAAGAGGCTGAGGATGCTTCTGCACATCCAGACCTCTCACTCGCTCATGCTTTTTGTGAGCTTACTTGTATGGTGAGATCTCCCCAGAACCTCTGTACCTGTCTGAGGCTGCAAATTTGTGCTGTGTGGAGAGGAGCCCCACACTCCATCTGACATCTCGAGTGGGTGCCTGGCTGCTGGCCACACAGACGACAGCCAGACACAGCTGCTGGGCAGGGATGCTGTGGAAAAGGTCAGGAGTGGCTGGGATGTGACTCCAACTCACTCATTCTACCTGAGCATGGTAGAAGTCAACAGCAGTGGGGGGTCACATACTGGCTAATTTTTCCTTAGAAGCAATAAATCAGTATGGAATGATGCTGACCCTTCAGTTTGTGGCTTACAAAATAAAATAATTAAAATAAATATTTTCAGTTTGTGGCTTTCAAAATAAAATAATCAAAATAATTAAATATTAAAATAATTAAAATAAAATAATTAAAGAAGTACATCAGAGGAGGAACAGGAATGGAAGGTACATTTCCAGTAGTGTAATTAAGAAAATTAAGGGAGTAAAATCCCAGGAGTACCATAGATGTTCCTCTTGTTTTGTTTTTTCTAGAGGAAAGGCAGATAATGGAACCCAAGTGAGAAGGGGTCATGTCTCCTTTGAGCCTCCATGCTGGCTCCACAGGGCAACTCCAGCCACAGGATCATGCAGGGATGTATTGACGCCTCTGTAAGGAGAGCAAGAGGCAGATAGATAGATACAATGGTGATGGTCCATTCCCTTTTGCACCGACTGCCTGCCTGGCAGCAGGCAGGAGCAAAACTCTTCCATGTGATTTCTGACATTTCCCTCACACAGAGCCCCTTTCTTATTAGAGTCTGCAGTTACTGTTTTTCTTTCTGATTAAAATGTGCTCTTGGGAATACAGGCTATTTGTGCTGTGCTCTTAATAACCTTTCTACTGCATGGTGGGGGTGAAATGTCAAGACTGATAAATACCATGAAGTGAACCCCCAAAAGACAGGCTTGGATACCACATCATTATTTTTGCCAGGCAGGGTAGTTTGGCCAAGCCGTTAAGAGTATTGATTCACATAACTTAACTATAAGCTATTTAAGTATGTGTGCATGATTGTCCAATGTTAGATCTATTTCTTTGGAAATTTAGAACATCACATGTTCCTTACCTTAAATTAGGTGCTTTTGTAAGAACTTCATGTTGTAAGTGCTTTTCCATGTTGCTTGTGTTCTTTTCTTACTGCCATTGAAAAGATAGAGTTTTCTCAACAATTGACTAGTTTTTCTCAGCGCTTTAGTTTTCAAATGAATGCAGAGGGTAGATTTTTTTTCTAGTAACAGAGGGAAGTATGTTATTAAATGTTATCATTTAGCATTTTTGCTGGGTTTTAGTGGGGAAAAAAGGAGAAGGTGAGAGATTTGGAAGGCAGAGAAAAATTGATGGGTGAAGGAAAAACAATGGAGTAGGAAAGAAAAAACAGCGACTTAATTGGGACTTAAAGTAGAAAAAAAGACTATCTCTTACAGAAATATGGGGGGCTGTATATGTAAGGTGAGAAACTTGTTTGGAATGATGAGTTCATATCATGCTGCTAATTGCATTTTAATCATAAGTCTGTAATGCACCTGAGGTTTACTTTGGTTTTGTTTTCTCTGCCTAGCAATGAATTTAGGTAGATGTGATCACTTGTTGGAGCTGGATTCCCTTTGTCTTTTTACTTAGTATACATAAATAATTTTCAGCAAGAGCCAGTTTTGGAAGCTTGCATAATTTACCCATCTCCCAGATATGAATAAAACACTGAGAATGAGCTTTATGGAGATTAGACATCATTGTTTAATGCAGCAGTCTGGTTTGAAAGTCTCAGGAATAACTGAAGACTCTTAAGTCAGATTAGATAGTTTAGTCTATAAAATAAGAGTAAGATTATTGAGAACACGGCCCTTTAGGAAAGGTGCATGGCTTTTTCAGAGGGAAGTCCTGTCTCAGTAGCCTGATCAAGATCTTGGAGGGTGTCAGTGATCATGTCAATAAGCACACAGGTAAAGGATTTCCCTGGTGAAATAAAGTGGAGTTTACCAAAGTTGTTGTTAAGGTTCCACACCAGAGGCTATTATGGAAACTAAGTTGCTATGGGTATGAACTGAAACCTGTTAAAGGATAGAAAGCAAATATCTGTCCTTAAAGATGACTTTTCTGGATGTATGTGTATCAGCAGTTTGTTCCCTCAGGATCAGTGCTAAAACCAGTTTTATTCTTCACCATCGTCAATGATATGGTGGTGGGAGTTTGCAGTATGATCCCCAAGGCTGCACTAGGTTCTCTCAGAGAGCCAAATGCCATGCTAATGCCAAGGAACTTCAGAAGGACCTCAGAAAACTAAGTGCAAGGGTAAAAAGGTGGTAAAGGAGAACTAATGCAGCTAAATATGAAAGAATGCCTCTGGAAATAAAATAATCTAAACAGGCCTACTGCATGGTCTTAAATGTAGAGATAGCTCAGGAAAGAGATCTTATATCACCAGCTCAGCATGCAGGAGCAGCCAAAAAAAACCATTCGGCATTGTCAGGAAGGAAGGAGGGAATTATATAAAATCTTGATGGGACCACATCTTGAATGTGGTGTTTACTTCTGGTCTCCGCATCTCAAGAAGGATATTGTCCAGATGGTGTGGAGGAAGGCAACAAAACGTTCAAAGGGCTGGAGCAGCTGCTTTACCAGGAGACACTAAAAAGTATGGGCATGTTCAGCTTGAAGAGACAACTGGAGTAGGGGAGATGTGACTAAGGTTTCTGAAATCATAAGGTCCAATGGATAAGGCAAATACAGAACTGCTCTTCACCTCACTCCACAAGAACTGGACTTGAATGCATTTGAAGTTAGAAGAAGATTGGTTTAAAACAGATGAAAGGGGGTCTTTACATAGTGGGTCATGAGCTTTTGCAGCTTGCTGCCATTTGAAGCTGTGGAGGCAGTCACATTAAGTTCAGGAAAGAATTAGAAGAATAAATAGGTGCTGGGTCTGTACTAAGATCTGAAGTGAAGTGGTTATGAATGTGTCCTGGGACATCCTTAAAGCAGTCTTTCTGGATGCTCATGGAATGTGAGAACAGACCACAAAAAGTGGTCAAGCTCACATGTTTTCCCTAAACTGCACTGTCTTTATGGCAGTGTTGGACATTATTACCTTTACCCAGCAGGTATTTTTATGTTCTTAAAAATAAAAATAACAAGATATAATTGTGATGAAAAGAATTTTTCAAAGTTACTTTGCTCTTCTTCTGGACTAACAGCCCATATTTTTAATGTCAGAGTGGCAATGATTTTAGAAAAATGTGTATTAACTTTATAATGCTATTCTTTCTCGAGAAACAATACATCCATATTCTTTCTATCAGCAAAACACTTCCCATATGTTTCTGTGAGATTTATTCTATCCCAGGCCACATCAAATTGCATTTGGAAAAATAAGCCCCTTCTGGTTTTGAATCCAGCCCAGAATCAAAACCCAAGGAGATTTTAAGCTTGAACTTTTCCTTCAACCTTGAATTTCAGGGACAAGAGGTGTTCAGTTTTAAGGTTATGATTCAGACTAGTTTCCACTGACTGCTTCCAGTCATTCTTAAAACTGAATTGCACATAATTTAACACAAAATCCCCACTCATTCAAAACAGCTTTTACTCATTTATTTTTTCCATTAGAAGAAAGAGAAACAATATGAAACCACATGCACTGATGACATGGCAACCACAACATCAGCTAAGGTTTATAATACTATCCCAGCATTTCATAACAGAGGTTTTCTCTTGCTCCTGTTCAGGCTTGCAACAAAACTCCCAAGTGCATCCACAAGTACAGAACAGGACCTTTATTAGTTAGTAATATTGAGGCAATGGGAAAACAGACATGAAGGAAGATACCAAGGTGACTTTTGGGAACGTTTACTCAGGAGCTCATCACAGAGCAGAGAAAGCTTGAATACAAAATGGGCATAGAAAAGCTGACAGTCAATCCAACAAGCTGGACAGCAACTTTCTAGAGAGGTGAGACTGATTTTGTTAAGGGTAAGGGAAAGAACTGCAATATTCAAGATGGGAAATGAGAGTTTTTACTCTGAAGGAAGGGCTCTAAGAGCTTTTAAGCAGAAACTATTAACAATTTATATCAAGGCAGATCCTAGATGTGGTACCTCAGCACAAAGCTTGAATGGAAGATGTCCTGCAGATAAAGGATTCATTTAACATAGAAGGACATGGACCTGTTGGAGTGAGTCCAGAGGAGGCCACGACGATGATCAGAGGGCTAGAGCACCTCTTCTATGAAGAGCTGGGCTTGTTCAGCCTGGAGAAGGCTGCAGCCTTCCAGTGCCCAAAGAGGGCCAACATGAAAGGTGGAGAGGGACTTTTTACAGGTGCAAGTAGTGATAGGACTAGGAGGTGCGGCAGGGTAGATATAGGTTAGACATTAGGAAGAAGTTCTTCCCTGTGAGGGTGTGGTGGCCTTGGCACAAGTTGCCCAAAGAAGCGTTGTCTGCCCCATCCATGGAAGTGCTCAAGGCCAGGTTGGACGGGGCTTGGAGCAACCTGGTCTAGTGGCAGGGGGGTTAGAACTAGATGATCTATAACGTCTCTTCCAACCTGAACCATTCTACGATTCTATGATTAGAATCATAGAATCATAGAATAGTTA
>NW_009918528.1:0-304 GCF_000696875.1 Nestor notabilis
ACCCGGTTGTGCTGCAGGTCCGGAGCCCCGAGGAGAGCCCTGGGGTGAGGACTGATAGCGCGGGGCCAAGTCAGTGCTGTGCAGCGCGGGAGTGTGCCTGAGCCTGGGAATACCGGATAAACGGTGCGTTTCCCTGACCCAGAGCAGCTTCCAGAAGCGGGGTGGGTGGACACGGATTGAGGAGAAAGACTCGGGGTGTTGGTCAATGAGACCATGACCCGGCTTCAGTGTGCACTTGAGCCCAGAACCCCCGTGTGCTGGGTGCACCCCCAGAGTGTGAGCAGCAGGGCAGGGGGGGGGGACT
>NW_009918528.1:688-94795 GCF_000696875.1 Nestor notabilis
CCCCATCCCTGGCAGTGTTCAAGGCCAGGTTGGACACAGGGGCTTGGAGCAACCTGCTCTAGTGGAAGATGTCCCTGCCCACGGCAGGGGGTTGTATCTGGATGAGCTTTAAGGTCCCTTCACACCCAAACCAGTCTGTGATTCTGTGAGTTAGACAAGAAGAAATTGTGTACTGCAAATTCCTTACAGCAAGAAAATAATTTTAGGTTTTATCAGAAATTCAGTCAGTTAATCTTCCTGTAATCGCTGATGTGATTAATTTTATTTGGGAAATGGGTATAAGTGGGAAACATTTGTGAACAGGAATGTGTAAAATATGCATTAAGATGCATGAACCTGCACCACCCCTCGGTGGTGGTCGGTCTGCTCTGTGACTGCCCGTGCTCATCGAGGCCTCCCTTGGCTTCTATCCGCCGTATGCCTGTGTGTTTCAGCCGTCTTGCAACAGGAGATGGCAGAGTTCCCAACCGAGAGCATGGCATGCCAGCATGAGAAAAGGATAGACTTCATATTCTCCTTTCCCTGGTGGTTTCCTTCAGAAGTATGACTCTTGCCGGCCCTGTGCTCATTCCAGCTGAACAATGTGCTTTCTTGTTCATTTCTTCGTTCCACCAGCACAGAGATTCTTGGTCATTCCGGCAGTTGGTTTCTTGTTCCAGAATATGGTGTTCTTTTTGCTGGTAATTCCTGTTATGAACTCATAGTTCTAGTTCAGTATTATCCATGTTTTATGCTTGAATGGCTGCAAGTCTGGCTCCAAGTGTGGCTTTCCAGGAGATATGTAATCGTTCTCTTTCATCAGGCTGAGCGCTTGCTTCATACTGCCAGATTTCTTTCGGTTTCCCATAGCTTTTATTTTTTTGTAGTGTCATATGGGACACAAATCCTTTATCCTTTTCACCTCAGATTTGGCTTAATACCTTAATTACAAAGTCATTTAGTTGTCTCTTTTAGTAAATGTGTCTGTAATTGTCTTGTGTTAGTAGGCTGGTATTTGCTAAGCTACTACAGTTTGTTTGGGGATGAAAATGACATGCAAAATAGAAATATCAGCATCTCCACTCTATAATCTTGCCTTAATTTTCTTGCTCATCAAGTTGATATCAGTAATTAATGCTCCAAAAACTAACACTGCATTTGTTGGTATTGGTTCATCCAAGATCTTCTCAGCTAATCACTGTATTTTTAATGCTATTTAGTCCTAATTTCCTTCCAGGTCCCCAGCCGTTTGGTGTGTGAAACTCTCGTCTTTTCTGCAACTGGCAAGTCAATAGCAGAGCTAATGCGGTGTGATTCATATTGTGAGGATGCCACAGGAGTTGAGCAACATCTGTTGAACCATTGCTGCACATTTGTGTCTTTGGAGACACTTTGAAGAAGAAGAACCAAATGCAGATGAGATGGGATGGGGCTCTGAGACACAAGGAAGACAAGTTGAGATAGCAAAGATCAGAGATCTTTGTCATGGATCTACGCTGTCATGGAGTAACGTGACTGAAGGAGTAAATGTTACAGAGAGAAATTACTTGAGCTGTGCAGGCACGAGGACAGCAAGGTCTGCATAAGGTCTGCTTCTTGTGGCTTTCCAGCTTGGCTAGTTTGTGTCCTAGCAGCTTGAAGTCAGAGGGTGGATCGGACATTGACAAGGAGGAGGTGATAATCCAGGCAGAGACTGGATTGAGAGCTGCCCTGAGGAGAAAAATTCTTCCCTGTGAAGGTGCTGAGGCGCTGGCACAGGGTGCCCAGAGAAGCTGTGGCTGCCCCATCCCTGGCAGTGTTCAAGGCCATGTTGGACGGAGGGGCTTGGATCGACCTGCTCTAGTGGAAGGTGTCGCTGCCCGTGGCAGGGGGTTGGAACTGGATGATCTTTAAGGTCCCTTCCAGCACAAACTGTGCTATGATTCTGTAAGTCGATGTCTGTTGTTGTTGGGATTTTGGTCTGTGCACCTAAGGGTGCTGGGGAAGTGGCTGATGTCATTGCAGGGCCACTTTGGAAGGTTGCAGTAATCAGGAGAGGATGGTGATGACTGAAAAATGTCAAACCTCCCACACTCATTCATTACTCAAGGGTAGGAAGAAAGACTGGACAACTCTGAAACACTGTTTAGCCTGTGTCTCTGAGAGGTGGTGGCACACCTTCTCCTGGAAACTTTTACATGTGTGAAGGACAAGAAGGCAATTGGGAAGAGCCAGAGTGGATTTGACAAGGGCAATCATCCCTAACCAGCCTGATTGCCTTCTGTGATGAGACTGGCTCAGAGAACAAGGGGAGAGCAGTGGGTGGTGTTTACCTTGTTGTTAGCAAGGACTTTGACACGGTCTCCTATAGTATCAACTTACTAAACTGGTGAGGTATGGATTGGGTAAATGGACTATAAATTGGATGGAGAATTGTCTGGATTGTTGGGCTCAGATGATGGTGATCAGTGGGCTGGCACACAGAATGTATAAGAAGAGGCTGAGAAAACTCTGTTATCACACAATAATTTAAGGAAAATAAATACTTTGTGCCTTAGGGAAATAAATACTGTGCTCCTTAAGAAATACATTTATTTTGGTGGAAGGAGAAAACCAGACTGGTTGTAGAAAGCAAGTTATAAAAAAACATAAATGACTTCAGAATGTATATCACCTTCTAGAGCTCTGAAAAACCTTGCAGTGGAAGGTGCTCTTCTGTTCACTGGTTTAAACACACATTAATGACATTCCCCCTGAAATTCCAGGCTAAATCAACTCATCTCCAAGTTCTTGATTATTGCGTTGAGGCACGTCGGCCCCTGGAACTTTGTTCCCTGGATGCTGGAGCTGTTGTCTCTTGTCTCATAGTGGTCTTTTGGTAACCTGGGTTTTCATTTGTGATTTTCTGTGTCTTGAGCAAAGTAACTTAGTGGAACCTGAAAGCTTTGACACACACCAGGTTTTTTCTAAAGCCAGAAATCTGTGGCTACAAAACTCAGTGTACGACTTTGACGAAGTAGACTCGAAACACTTGTAATTACAGATGATCCAGTTTCACAGCTCGCAGACAAAAGAAAATGTGTTTGTTTTACTTTATTAGATTTCTTATAATATGTTCATACAAACCCAAATGTGCATATACACACTTTGTCAATACTGCCAACTGCAATTTATTAAGTTTTATACATTTTTTCCACTAGGTCACTGTATTGGGAAACAGGCATTGAATGTAGGATCAATGCTAAAGATGGGAAGGCTATATTTCCAAGTAAGCAATCTCATAATTTCTCTTCATAAGTTCGTAAGGGGCATTTTTGAAGCAGTCTTAATTAATCATAGGCCTAAACCCTCTCTTAATGGGGTTGTATTTTTCTAACAAGAAAAGAAAGGTATTTGAGCATAAGCTGTAGTTCGAGCTGCCCTTTCACTCTCCCCTGGTTGCTGCAAAGCCCCTCAGTCAGTCATTGTAATCCAAATATGGAACTGGGAGTGTGTTTTGGGGATATATCTTGTTGCTTTGTGATGAACTCAGAGGCCCTGGGAGAATCTCTTGGTGTTGACAGCCCCTGACAGTAAATGTCACATGAATTCGGAGGGAGCTCAGGGCCTTCTGGTGACTGCTATGAGAAGAGACATGGTGACAGAAAACCTGATTGATGAGCCATGCCACAAGTAGAGGGAGTGCTGAGTGGTGATTGCCTATAATTGAATGGTCCATGGAAGTTATTTCTGGGGTTCCTATGAGTGGTGACATGCACTCCAGAAGTGTTTGCACAGGGGAGGCTGCAGATTTTAACCCTGGTACTCAGCAACTCCTCGTTAATTCAGCATTAACAGACTTCAAAACTTAACGGGCTGCTTTAGCTTCATGCCAAGCATAGTAATGAACCAGACGACCAGTGATGGTCACTCAAGCAATTACTTTTAGAAACATTCTTTTGTCTCCTCTTTTTAGTGCTTTCTCCTCATGGCTCAGCTCTGTGATCTGACAACATGGAGACGTTGATTATCAAGGTTCTTCCTGACTCTGACAGTGCACTCCTCTGACATGGGCTTGTCGTGGCCGTGTTAAGCACAGCAATGATGCTCCTGGCATTAAATGGGAATGGGAGACATGGTAGCCCACTTAGCCAGCAAAACATCTGCTCACACTGACCAATTAAATTGGCTTCTCTCTCATTAAAACCCTTTTGCAGACTCTGGTATGTCACAGATCTTTAAAATCTCCATTATGAATTCCACTTTCTTCTGGATATTTTTAGCTTATACTTGAAGAAATGATTATTGTCTCTTGCACTTAAACATATCAGTTTTGGCTCCACAGACATCTCCTCTGGGCCACATTCAAAGACCTGAGCTGACTCCAAGTGCTGAATCCGTAGGGAGGTTTTCAACACAGCTTGAAGCGCTCGGACATTGGAGCCAGGCAAGAAGGAAGAGGGACAGTAATTCAAGCCTTCCCCCCTTCCCTTTGGTAAATCAGGAGCACATTCCTTACAGAGTTACTTGGTTGTGCCTATTTAATGTGATTTCTTCTGAGGGCCAGGAACCACTCAAGGAAGGCTGACAGATTTTATCAACAGAATGGAAACTGAAGTGATAAGGTGAGAGTTATTGACCTGATAACTAACAAACAGAAAACTTCAGTGTTCCTCAAGCTAAATATTGCACTCAGCAGGTAAGTAAAAGATGGCAACAGCTGTGGTCTTGTCACTGAGTGAGAGTGTGGTTTAGTGTAGAGGAGCAGGAGGTGAACTGTGAAAACAAACACATTCAGTTTGCTACACACTATTTCCCTCTATTACTTTTAATGAGAGCTAAACTCCAAAATGCACAATGGGACAATAATATTTTAGATAGAAGGAACTCTTTGTACAGCTCCTAAATTCTAGACACCCGGTTGCAATTAAAATCATTGCTTGTGTATTATTAATAGCTGGCCAGTAGTTTAAGGCTGTTATCAGGTATGGGACCAATTGGTGCTGGCCACTGCACAGCTGAATGGAGAGTAGTGCTGTCCTTGAAGGAGCTGAGTTAACAACCTGAACCCACAGTGCTCGGAGGAGTTTGAAAAATGAAAGGAACGTGGACTGGTGAGAGGAGCTGTGTTAAATGCAGCACTGTGGAAGCTGGCAAAGCAACATGGCTGGGTTGCTGTGGTCAGATGTGTGATGCTGCCTAAGTGGGCTTTTATTTATTTAAATTCTGAAATTGTAGTGTGGGGAGGGCAGATGGGAAAGGAAGCAGAGACCCCTAATAGATGCTGATTTACAGGTAATGGGCACAAAAAGTACTGCAAGTACAGCAGTCTTTTGTTCTTGCTTTTTCCCCTTATGTTTTTTCTTTTCCTGAGAACATGCTGGGGTTGTGTATGAAACCTAGTTGTCACAATTCTCACACATCCCTTGAAATTCCTGTCTGACAGAATATGAAGGCTGCAGCAGCTGAACAAAAAGGCACGCGACAGAGCTCTTGTATGATGTCCGTCTCCCCTTTCTGGCACCTGGCCTGCTCAGTACAATTGGCAAAGACAAATGGCAAGTGATTGCTTCCTATTCAACTTCTGCAAGCTAATTTTGTTTTTCACATGGAAGCAGTTTTGTACTCACCACGTTTGTCATTCTGCTGTGTATTTTTTCTTTTCCCTGTTACAGTTCCTTTCCTGTTACAGTTCCTTTTCTTTATAAGTTAAGGGTACCAGAACTACACTTGGTATTCGAGAAGCAGATGCACCATGAATTCACAGAGTGGCAAAGTCATACTTTTCTCTCTTAAGAATTCTGAACTTTTGCTTTTCTTTTTCTGACTGCTGTTGAGCAGTGAGGTGATATATTCATAGAACTAGCTATTAGAATGTCAGGATGCATTTTCTAAATTGTGCAAACCAGTTCAGAGCCCATCATTCTGTGTGTAAAGTTAGTGTTGCTTTTTGTGGATAGGAATATTATAGCTGTCAGGGCTGAAATTTATCTTCCACTTTATCACGAGGCTTACTCAGTGTCATGAGATCTTTAAGATTTTGTAGTATTATCCTAATTAATTGATGTTTTCTCAGAAATCTTCACTGTTCCACCTACTTTCCAGGTCATTTCTGAACACATTAAACACCATGGACCTTAATCCCCATGGGACTCCACTGATGATCATCCTCCACTGTGAAAACTCATCCTACAGTCTAATCTTCTTTTTCCAGTATTATTTAACTCTGTGAGGTCCTTACCTGTAGTCCCTAGCTTTTTAGTTTATTTAAAAGCCTTTGATGAGACCTCCAGTGCCTGAAGTTTCTGGAAGCGTGGGGTGAACTGGAAATGCAAGGGAAATTTCTCAGCTGGATCTCTCTTATTTACATGCTTTTGACTCCTTCAGAGAATTCCAGCAGATTCAGGAGGCTCATATTCCTTTTACAAAAGTCATGTTTACTTTTCCTTAATGTGTTGCTTTTATTCATGCATTCAGTAATTCTGTTCTTTACTAGAGCCTTAGCCAATACGACCAATATGGACATTAGACTTAGTGGTCTGTGGGTTCTTGAATCACCACTGGATTTCTTTTTAAAAACTGATTTGTTATTAGTTACCTTCCAGCCCTTTGATAATCACAGCAATTTTCAGCAAAAGGTTACATACTAAGGGGATTAGCTCAGATGATTCATATTTAACATTCTGTAAAGATCTTGCATGAATCTCATCCACTGATAAGTTGTTATTCATTTTGTCTGGTTGTAATCTACACTTAAGAATCTTAAATTAAGACAAACCTGTTGTGAATGCCTTATAAACAGGGTCCTGGCCTCAGAGTTTCTCTGAGATTCTCCAGGTGAACAGAGGTATAAAAAGAAGAGTTTGGGATCTTTTGCTCTTTTGCAATGGCATTATCTTTCCTGAGTGCTTCTCTCATACCTGGCTCTTGCAAGCTTCATGCTCTTGATGTGTTCAGGAAGGATTTCTTACTTTCTTTTTTACTTCTTCAGCAAATAGCTTCTAAATTCTTTCCTCAGTCTATGTTACTGCGCTTTTACATTTAGTCTGCCAGGATTTATGTTCTTTTTAGTTTTCCTTTTTCAGACACAACTTTAGCTTTTTGCAACGTACGTTTTAACTTCCAACAGCCTCCCTGATCCTGCTGTTTTATGCTTTTTGTTTTTCTCTCAAGTCTTTTTTGACAGGTTATATGCATTTGCTTTGAGCCTCCAATATAGAATCCTAAAATAGTCTACCTGCCATCTGAAAACATTTTACCTTTCTGGCTGCCATTCTGAGCAGGTTTTTTTTTTTTACGAATTTCCTCATTTTTGAATTCCCTTTCTCTGGAACCAAGCACAACCACTGCATTTGCCCACATTTCTTCATTTCAGAGTATGCAGTCATGAATCAGATGAAGGGATTAACGGTTTGGGCCTAGCACAGTCTCTAGGAAGCCTGGAGAGGCTCACCATTAACTTTTCACTGATATTAATGTCACTAATTTCATTAACGGAGAAAAAGGGAAGGGAGTGGCTTTGCCAGGGCTGGAGATGGTGGGAATTCCTGCCCTGGAACATCAGCTGCTGTTCAGCTCAGTTCTACAACAGAGAAAATGACAGGTAATTTGAAAATAAAGCAATCTGGGCTGATTTGTCACTGCATCACTGCAGTTTGATGCTAACTACCTGGATGAATTGGGGCAGAGCCCATCTACACTGTGCTGGTGGGAACCAGAGTGAGAAAGCAGAGTCACAGTGACAGTGTCCAGTTCCCACATTAACGGATGGAGGATTGATCCAGTGTACCAAGAAATCCATCAGGACAGTGTATGAATGCAAGTAGTTCCTCCCTATGATAATGTTAGAGAATCGGGACCTTTGACGACTTCATCACTTCAGTCTGCATATAACAAAATCTGGGATAAGGTCTGACCAAAAAAAGACTAAAACCACAGTTAGTAGAGCCTGTTTTGGTAGCTGAAAGTACCTGTAAAACCACGGTGAGCCAAACAATGCTGGCTACAGTGCAACTGCTGCCTAGCATTGACTGCTTAGCAACAGAGAGAGTGATATGGATGCAGATGAATTGACTGTTTTCTGAGCAAGCTGGGTAGGAACAGAAGTAATTAGCTGCTAGCTGATGAAAAGGCATGCTTAATTATTAGTATAATTATAGATATAATAGACCAGGAATTACTCAGTAAAAGTAAGAAAGCCAATATGTTACAAAGAAGGTAATCAGAATGGGAGAGAAAATGACAGCAGTGTGAATTCTTGAGAAGAAATGTAATGGATTAAGGTGATAAATCTGGAATCTTTTGGGTTTCCACTCTCTTACACAACTGAGTTTAACAATGGTGTAAGGGTCTACAGAGCTAACAAGGTGTGTGGCTTGTATTATTTCTGGTTTTATATAATGTTGATTTATCTCTTTGTATGCCAGTGAATTGAGCTGTATTTTCATGCATCTCTGAACCTGCACGACTTTACAAGGATCTTTGTTCTTATCTTGGGTTCAGCTGCTGGAAGCACAGCCATTTAATTTGATGGATCCTGTCAGAAGCTCAGCTATAGCTGGTTCTGATCAGTATTGGTAATTGATTATAATTAATCAAAAAGGCTGCACTGCTTTCCCTTGGCACCCTGAGAAGTAATTGTGACTAAGAACTAGTCATGCTAGCCAGCTGCCCTGCCTGGCCAATGCATCTTAAACTGTTTTCAGTGCTTGCTGGGGAGATGGCTGGAGATAACAGACTCAACTGCACTAACAGAGATGTTAGGAAGATGATGTATCATTGCTGAAATGAATAATCTGGGAAAGGTTTTAAGTACATCTCTTCCATTGATGGAAAGGATTTGGGTAGTGCTGGTCCTGCTTTTGTGCCAGGACTTAGGCCAGGTGCTAACGGCAGCATCAGTGATCTGACATCTTCTATAAGGATCTGAACTGAGAGGTCCAAGATATATACAATTTTGTCTAAAATTGTAGTGGTTTCTATGGCAGTGGAATGGGTGACTCTGGCACCAGCAGCTCTAATCTAGACTCAAGTCTCAGAGTGGTGGTGCCAAATGATTACAAACCCTTTTGCCCATCGCGCTGGTTAGAAAAGAAAATCAAGATACAAAGATTTTACTGAATTACTGTTTGAGGACTAATTATTAAAATGGCTTTTGATTAATGAGTTGTGAGTCAAGCTGGTTTGGCAAATAGCATTTTGATAAGGTATTTGCAAGACAGATAGTCCTAAGATGGTGCGATGAACGTAAAACACTCTAACCTTAATGATGATGTTAATGCAGAAATGATGTAAATGTGCATGAGCAATTACTGTATGAAGTCACTGGGGTACATCAGGACAAACTGAGTACAGACAAACTCTAATCAGCGCAGAATCATTGCAAAGTGAAACTGGAAGAAATCTCAGGTAATCACTTGTTCCATCTTCTTCTTCCATAACAGAATCAGATCTGCTCATGACATTCTTGGCTTCTTTCTCTTCCATTTTTGTTGCAGACTTTTATCTGCTCCAGGACTCTTATTGCACTGGTCCTGACTCTGTCAGGCCTGCTATTGCATCTCTCCATGGTCTTCTCTTTTGAGTACCTCCTGTTCTCAGTCTCTTGATTCAGGACATGTTTTTCAGACCTCTAATTGTTATTTATTGTTCCTCTTGCTGCTTAGCCTGTCAGCCTTTCTTGAGAAGCAGTACCAAAGACTGGATGTTCTGCTGCGCTGAGGCGTTACTAATACTGAGCACAGCAAAAGGACCTGCAAGATGTCTTGCAGGTAATTCTTCTGTTAATATATCTGTGTAATGTTTTCTTTTTGCTTGGGACGATAACCCCTGTTCAGCTTGTGATCTATCAGAACCTTCAGATCTATTTTTTTCCCCAGATTGCTTTCTGCCCTGCTTTCTGTCCTCTGTTTGTGCACTTTACTCCTGCCTAAGTTAAAACACTATGCTTTGTACAATTGAGATGACTCCTGTATTTATAGACAGCTTGTCCAAGTTGTCAAAAATTTGTAATACTGCTATCCTGAATGTATTTGTAGCCACTCTTTGCAGATTTAATCTTGGCAGATTTAATAAACACAGACCATTCCTTCATCCAGGCTATCAATAAAATATTGAATGAAACTTATGAACAGCTGAGCAACCATTCAATTTGTCCTTTACATTTCACAGTGAACCATTGGAAACTACTCTCAGAGTGTGGATTCCAGCCCAATTTGTGTCATGACTGCAGCCAGGGCATTCTTGCACTTATCAATGTTGTGTGGGCCTCAGTGATATTGAGGTATGTGATATCTGCTGCTGCTTCTTTATCCACAAAGTGTCATCCATTGGAGAGTAAAATTAGATTGAGTCAGCTTGTTTTGTTCATGAGGAATTCATGTTGACAAGTACTCATTTCCTTAGTTTCTATGTGCTTAGAAATCATTTGTGCTCTTCTGGTGTTTTTCTGTTCCTGGGTATGAAATCTTTTGGTATCTTCATTATTCTTTTGGGCTTGAAGATGACTGCTGGTGGTTCTAGTTGTTTGAAAGTGTAAGAACTTTGTGGACAGTTGTGAAGGCAACAGATACAAACCTTTCTCTAGGAGAAACACTGGACCAAATGTGACATTCCTGCAATAAAGCACAGAGACACAAAAAGTTCTCAGGAGAATGGTGGAAGGAATGTTTTAACAAAAAGAAATGGTTTTATTTCAGTCTGAGAACTTAGGATGCAAATCAGCTGAATTTAAAAATAAGATTTCAGGCCAGCTTGAGAGAATTCTGAACAGTTTGAACTACAAGTCTGAGCAGTCTTGTAGGAATGTGGCCAGGGTCTTGTGAAAGAAGTTGAGGAAACCTTAATTTTGGGCTGCACTGACTTCATAATAGATTGGTAGTGAACATTTAAGAAAATAATAGAAATAGAGATTAGACTAAATTTCATAACCTTTTAACCCAGAATGCCTGGATCTCAGCAAAGGGTTTTCTGAACTCTGATATATGCTCACTGTTGACATGGGCTTATTCACAGAACAGAATGACCTTTGCACAGCTCAACGAGAAGTGTGTGAATGATAAGTTTTAGTATCTCCTGTTCACTGTGCCCATATGACTGTGAGGCTGATCTTGCCAAAACAAGGTATTAGACTTTGTCTTGTAGCCCTTCTGCTGGAGTGTTGGATACTGTGTGTATAGGAAGTGTATGTATATTTATATAAATGCTCCCGTGTGTGAGTCAAGGAAAAAAAGAATATGCATTGCTGTTTTTCAGAAACCTGGATTTCACATAACCCAGACTGGTTTGGGTTGGAAGGGACCTTAGAGCTCCTCCAGTTCCAACCCCCTGCCATGGGGTTCCACTAGAGCAGGTTGCTCAAACCCCTGTCCTAAATTTTGCCTCAATTCAGTATTCTAAAGGGCAAAAATATACCACTCTTACCTATGGTGTGCGTTAACAAGCCTTTAGGTCAGTACCACTTCCACTGTGCATTTTGTTATGTAGAATTAGTTTCACAGTCGTGCCTTGAACTATTTGAAGATGGAACTGCTGGCAAATAAGGGAACTCAGAAATGTCATCAAACTCCTAAATAGAGGCAGATGTATTACTCCATGCTGGCTGCAGGAATTTTTAAGTGTGAGCAGGGGCCCTGTTATGACTCTTCCCTCTTTCATCCCTTTTTTTCACCACCTTCTGCAATATAGATCCCATTATACTTCCTGGTCCTTTATGCTTAAGGAGATGTAGAACTACTCTAGAAGTCATTCATGTGTGGAAGCATCCTTGCTTTCTGCTATCCTTTGGTTTTGCATGTACCATCCATAGGCAGGGTACGAAATGTTCTTGGTGATGAAGCAGAGACACATGTGAGTGTACTGAAGATGGGGTGCCAGGCAGTGCAGTACAGATTTTATAACACCCAGTGAGTCATTTCTTAATAGTGAAGAGTTTTGAGTATTAACTCTAGGTGACTTCCACCACAAGGCAGCTGTTAACATATTACTATGAATTTGTTGGGGGGGGGAGATTAAAATTGTATAAGTAGCTACATTTTAAAGAGACAGAAATAATAGTGACATTAAAATTGGCTGAAAAAGCCTGAGCTACAGTAACAATAGAACATTTTAAAAATAAATGGGTAGCTAGGAAAGGGTGTAGGGAGACATGCTGCTTGGAGATCACAGAGGCACCTAAGCTTGACAGTTTCTATGCCTGCATGAAACGGAGAAACACAGCCAAGCCCCCACTCTCTCCCAGCATATTCTACTGCACAGCAATCAGGTTTAGTAACACGTTGCTGAGAAAAAGACTCCCACTATTTAGTATTCATTATAGATGGCATTTTTCAGATTGCAGCTCAGCAGTGTAAACAAGCCATGCTGGAGGAAGAGTGGAGAGCAACATTTCTCCAAGCTCTGATTTATTTCTTGTTGATATTCACTAACTACACAAACTTATGGGAGCACCAATTTTTCGGAAGGGAAAGTAACTCTCAAACCACCACCATTTTCCAGCTTTCTTGCAGGAAGCCAACACAACAGGAGGCAAAACACGATTCCTGCAGTAGGACAGGCATGTGGCTCCCTTGTGAGGCTGAAACATCTGGTAGATTTGTTTCGGTGAGTCGTGGATCTGCAGGCCTGCCTGGGTTCTGCCAGCTGCCTGCTTTAGATTCCATTTGTATTGCATCTTGTAAACCTTGTCTGTGTGAGGAGGGAGCCTGTCCCCATGGACAGGGTGCTGCTCTACTGGGAGACCTACATCTGTGAGCAAAAAGCTGCCTGGACAGACCAGTGTCCTAACAAGGACCAGCATCCTAAATATTGTGGGGTTGACCAGCCTTTGTCACATCCAAGTGTGGGATGGCACCAGCCAGTGTCATAGCACCCAGAGAGCTGTCCTGCTTGCATGCTTGCCCTGGCAGAGAGGGGCGTGGCCCAGCTGCATCCCATGGGAGCTGGCCCCTCTTTTCTTAGGGTGAGATGCTTTTTTTCCAGGTGAGCTGGATGCCAGCCACCCAGAAAAGCAACACAGCTTTGCCATCATCCATGAGTCATTAATTCCTGTGAGCCATAAGGATACTGAGCACTGCAGCAGAAGTGGGAGCCATGTGTAGGACACCCCAAGCTCCCCATGGTATCCCCAGAGCCTGCCTAGCAGCAGAAAGATCTGGCATGCTGAAAGGCCACATATGACAGCTCTGCAGCGCCTGTGTGAGTACAGAGAGCCTGTAATAACACAAGATCCTTCCAGCTCTCTTCCCTGAACGAGTGAGTTCACATCATTCTGCTGACACAGGTACATTCTTGCTTTTGAATGTGAATGCTCCTTTGGGAGTTGCTTCTCCATATTCCCTACCTGTCTTTTACCTGGCCCTGCTACAGCCTCCTCACAGACCCTTTGGAAGCTTGGTAGTACCTCACCCAGCATCCCCTTCTGTGGCAGGAGCCTCCTTATCCTTCCTCTTCCAGCTGGAGGTGTTAGTTGGACTCTTCTCTCCAAAGCCTCCCTTCTTTGAAAACGCCTTGGTGAATACCTGTATTTTTTAGAGAGATTCATGGCAGAGTATCTTAGGAGTATTTGATTTTCCCCCACAACTATTCACGGTAATACCTACCTTAAAAATGGGACCTATTCAGAAGTACGTGAGCTTCTTAAAAGGAAATTAAAAGCAGCTGCTATAAGGATGCAGAAGATGAGAAACTGGATAAGAACACCCTATCTGAAGCTCAGAGCAATATATCACTGAGTGAAATAATTCTACAAGGGACCAAAAGGCAATATTCTAACAGCAGAGTGGAAGAGAGTATTCAAAATTGGGGATTTCTGAGCAAATAAAGAAACTATTTAAATAAAAAAAAAGCATTAACTGTGAAACTGAACCTGTAGGGCAGGTGAGGTAAGATTTTAAGGTGCAAACTCACTAAAGGAATAGTAAAAATGCTAGTAAAAATGTTTTCAGAATTGCCAGAATGAGGTACTTTTTGCAGAGGTTTGATCAACAGATGACCAGTCTCTACAAGGATGATTGTAAGACAGGAAACTGCTGTGGGAAAGTAAACTGAAGCTTTGTGTTGGTGCTCACTGTGGTTGAGGTAGGTTATTCTCCCATGAGAGCCAAACTTATGGGGACAAGTGTAAGGAACTCTCTCAAATTAAATGACAATAAAATGCATTTTAGGACTAATTGATAAGATGAAGAGTCAGAAATTGCCAAGACGATATGGTAATCACTCAAGAGCTCTGGAGGAAAACAAATATGCAATTATGGAGCTACTATAGTGTATAACCTGTCACTTAAATCAGTCTCCCTGCAGGAGGGATGGAACATGGTAAATATGACAACAATCCCACAGAAGGTCCCCAAGAGCGAAGTGGAGAACTGCAGACTGACACACTGCAGTCTGTACTCAGCAAGTGAGGAGAAACTGTAAGAAAATAATAATGGATGGATAAACCCCAACCTTTTAGACTGGATTCTAGGAAAATGTCTTCACCAAAGGGGTTGTCAAGGATTGGAACAGGGTGTGCAGGGAAGTGGTGGAGTCACCATGCCTGGAGGTATTTACAATATGTGTAGATGAGGCCCTTAGTAACATGGATTAGTGGTGGGCTTGGCAGTGCTGGGTTAATGATTGGACTTGATGATCTTTAGAGGTCTTTTCCAACCTAAATGATTCTGTGATTCGATATCAGAGAGGATATCTGGTGGTGAGGAACCACATTTCACAAATATGATGGAGCTCTTGAAACAGGCTTGAAGATGCAACTGGGATGACATTAGTCGTAACAACGTAAGAAAGACTCCTGTGGGTCAGCCCAGTGGTCTGTCTGCCTGCATTGTCCACCTATTGTTGCTGTGACCATGATTTTATAAGTGTCACTTATATCCCCCTCACTGCCTTCTCTCTGAATTGAGAAGCCCCTTTAGTATCTCTTCCAAAGCAACAGCTAGAAATCAATTTAATCTGGTTGATGCTTCTTTACAAAACTTGTAATTGAACTGTAAAATCCCTTGCCATAGGATATTATGGATGCTCAAAGTTTACTTGTGCTCTGGGGGTAACAGGAAAAGTTAATGGAGAGAAGTTAAAGCATAACCTGTTAAATAGTAAAACCAATGATTGTGACTGAAAAAGTCCCAAGACACATATTGTTAGAAAACAGAATAATATTCCAGGAAAGAACCACTGCATACCTGGTATATTCTTAAACTCCTTCCCCAGGCATCTGTATTGAAAACCAGATGCTGCAGAGAGGAACCTTTGATCTGACCCAGTGCAGTTCGTGTGCTTAGTTATGTGCTGTCAAAAGCAAATGAAACATGGGTATGAATGTAAACACTTTTGATGGTAGCGGTGAACACTGAATAGTGAACGTTGAACTCATCTCCCCACTCTACAAGCAAACAATGAATTTTTATTTGAATGCTAATGAAGATCTCACCACGGTGCTGCTAGGTCTCAGCTAGGAATATAAAAAGAAAAGCTGGATGGTGGAAATAAAGAAAGGATCTTTAGAAAGGGATGAAAATGTATTGCAAATATTGATGTCATTAACCAATTGCAGGTCAAAATGATACTTGAAGCTACTAATGTAATTTGAAGTAGGTAAACAAGTAGGAAGAAGAAAGTTTTCTTACAATTAGTGCATCTGTTCTGATCTGAAAAGGAGAAATGTGTATTTCCTCTATCACTTTAACTCCAAATAAGCCAGGGTTTGTAGTCAAAAAGCATCTAATCTATTCCTGATCTCTTTCAGTTTTTGAGTCAGAGCTGAGGCAAGCTTCTTTTACAAATTGGTGTTGCAGTCTCCTAAAAGAGCTGTTCCTTGCCAGGAGAATATTACATACAGTTCTGAGAAAAATGCAGGGAGTCAGCTTGTTTGAGAGCTAACTGATGCTTACTCACAACTCTGATAAGCCTGACATTTACGGAAGAGTGCCACAATTCTGAGTCCAATGAAAAATCCCAAGAGGATGTTTTTTTTTCCTCAGTGATACTTCACATTCTATTGACTCAGGATAAACTGGAGTCTTCTCAAGTGTTTTACTCAAAGAAAATAATAATGTGGAGCCCAACTCCTCTGCTTGAATTACATGCAGATGTACTGGCTTTCCTTGGCATATTTATTAATGGTGTGGTATGTTTCATGGTGCTCTACAAGTTGTCAGTGCCTTACATGTCATATTTCATTCTGGTAGTGTATTAAAAGCACTTATGTGAGAGTTCTTGGTGCCTTGATTGCAATTACAAAAATTATACTTGGAATAATGCCACTTTGCACCTCCATAGAAAAGCCAAAGCTTGTAGTAAATACCTGTTTGTGATATTGGCAGTTTTCTGGCTGTTAGTGGACTTGTTGCATGTTGGTCTGTGCTTTGCTTTCCCGTAGCATCCGTAATATCTGGCCATGCAGGATTCTTCAGGAATAGGCCCTGCCCGAAAAAGCCTGTCAGAAGGCTTTTGAATGTTCAAGTAGATTATGTCAAGCAGTTCTCTTTTGATCATTATTATAAAGATACGTTCAAATGATTCTGAAACATTAGCGATGCACAACTTTCATTACAGACACTGTGATAATTAGCTCCCACCATATCATATTCCTTATCTAGGATTTCCATTATACTTTTAATTATCTTTTTGACCAACTCTCAATGTATAAATCTTATTTCTCTGTGGCTCATCTTCTATCCTTTTAAAGTAGGTATGAAACACAAATAGTGGCTAAGAATTTTCTGACAAAATTGTTTTTCAGGGGGAGGGAAAATTCTTATTTATGAAAACTTGAACTTTTCACAGAAATATATGTTCCAGATGTCAAGAGTTGCAAAATCCATCACTTCAGGTGATAGTTTGTTCCCAAATTTAATCATCACTGCTGTTAAAAAATGTGTGTTTCATTTCTGGTTTGAATCACTTTCATTTTTCAGCCCTTAGTCTTTCTTCTGTCTCTGCTAAATTAAAAAGTCCTGGTTGATATTTTCCCCTTGTGAAAGCATTTATGGAATCACCCCACAATTGAGCTGTTTAAGTTTCCCAGTTACATGTTCTCCTCTCCTCATATACTATTTTATGGCTCTTTTCTGCCCCCAATCTAATCTTTCAACAGCTTTAAATGTGAACATCAGAATCAGATATAGTAGTGGTTTCAGTGATGCTGTACCCAGAGGTTGAGTGGACTCCTTATTTTCTAATCACTTCTCCCGTTTTATCACACTTTTACCTTGAGCATTTGTGGTGAGCTCCTTGCCCATTAAGATCTTTGAAGTCATAACCATTGCACTCTGAGGCAGAATTTTCTATTCTATAAGAGGAGCCCATATTCTCTGTTGGTTCACTGACTGCCTCTTCTTGAGCTCACTTCTCTTGTACCTTGTATAATATTAAGTAGGGAGCAGTGTCTCTCTTCTTTGATGTTCAGGATCTAATACTTCTGAAAAGCAATCACACTAGCTTCTATAAATTGGTTCCTAATATTTTTTTTCCTTTGTGCCATTATGTCAATTTATTTATGAATAATAGAGGTGCCCATGTTTAGTATTTCACCTCTCAACACGAAGCACTCAGTCTTCTTTCTCTGGTGACTGATGGGATAACTCTACTCATATATTTACATTCTTACTGCCAGACAGGTTCAGTGTAGTGTCTTTTCCAGTAACAATTTGAGTTTGTCTAGATTCCTTAGAACATTTTCTTTGATATAACAAAAGTTGTTCACTTCTATAACTTATACTCTCTTTTCTGTAGTTTGTGGCCACATATTATGGTATACTGTTGGTTCTGTTGGGTTTGTCACTGGGATTTACTATTTTCTGCTATGGCAAGGTCTGATTTTATGACCTGCAGTTTACTTCATCCAGCTTTTTTCTAATTAAAACCTCACAGTTTTATATGTGTGCGTTTATAGCTCTTAATTTGTGGGGCACCTTTCTTTAGCATCTTAATCCAGTGCCATTTTGATATCATAAGATTTCACCTCTGAAATGTTCCTATTGCTGTTCTAAGCTTTTTCTCTGAACTTGCTGGATACACAGAGTGTTTTTGTTTTACCAACCCTTAGCAATCTGTTTGCCTTAGCTCATGACAGATTTCCCCCAGCTCCCACTTAATTAAACACATCATATATGTTTTCCTTGTGAAAAGTCTGATTTCACTTTTGACTTGTGATGGAGACCATCACCTCCAGATAGCATCTTCTTCCCCTCTGCCTAATTAGAGTTGTGTGTATAACTGGAAGGATTTCAGAGAAACTGTCAACAGTACCCTGGGGCTAAATCTTCTAACCAGCAGTCTGACTTTGCCTTCCAGGATTCTTCAATTGCATTTCCCTTTAAAATCTGTGACATGAAGTAGGACCTCATGCTCCTCCCTGGCACTTTTGAGCATCCACCTAGGTGTCTCATGAAAGACCCCTTCAAATTCTGCCTGTAAGTCAGCAAATCTGTCATCACTTGTGTGGCTGCTGGTATGCTCCTGGTATTTAAATTCCCATCAGCACAGTAGACCAAAAGTTCTCGACTGAGAATGTATTTTCAGGTGTAGCCTTCCTGGACTTGTCAGCTTGCTTTTCCTCAGCTGGAAGGCAGCTTCCTGTCATGTTAATGGTATGCTGTGCTATGCTAAACTATCCACTGTGAGAGGAGGCTGAGTCTCCTCAGAGGTGAGAGGAGAGCAAGCAGTCTGAGCTTGGTCTGGTCCCTTGAGTCCTTTTACACTGATTTTATGCCTTATATTTGTTCTCTTTTTGTTTCTCCAGATTAGAAGCTCTGGCCTCAGCCTGCTCTGGGTATGTACTGAGAGAGCCATGTGGGCAATGAAGACAGTAGCTGAAGCAATTACTGAGCCATTAGTGACTATCCTGGAAGCTCTCAGAAGGCAGGCGAGATCACTAAGTATTATAGAAAGGCAAACACAATTTACTTCTTTGAAAAACAGAAATTGGGGATTTAGAAGCCACTCTTCCAGCCGTAAGTCTGACCCCCCCACCATGATCAATTTAAAGCAAATAGAAGATAAAAAGGAAAAGAGAAGAAAAAAAAAAGACATAGATTTACCAAGAATTAATCATGCAGTCTTACTCTAATTTCCTTCTTTGAGAAAATAATGTCTAGTAGATGAAGAGGAGGCAGCAGATGGGACATATTTTGCTTTAGGAAAGCTTTTGAAACTGTTCCACATGATTCTCTCAGAAGCAGACTAAAGAAATATGGTCTAGATCAGTGTGCCCAGTATTTCTGGCTGGGTGAGATACTTACCTTGTTTCTGTATAAGGGAGAGACCATCTGTTGCAGCCCTTCCTCTAATGCATAACTGTGTTGTGTAAGCATAGAAAAGCCAGTGCTTCCTGGGGCAATGAGATTTATTGCATATGTGCAGACAGGATCATATACTGCCATGATCAGAGGCACCGAGTGTGCTCCCAGCAAAGATGACCCACAGTGTTCTCAAAATAGCCCATCAAGCGGGCAGCCCTCCTCCCTGTGGACTCTAGTCTGGATCCAGAAAGGAGTGAGGGAGACCACAGGCAAATTTCTTGTCCTGACAGGCCCTGTGCAGTTCATAGCTTGAGGTTCATCATTTAGAAGGTACTTGATACCGCTGTAATGTAGGTGGCAATGGTGCACAGTCAGACTGGGAGGTTATTTTGGCTGGAGTCCTGCTGGTGTGTGTCCTGGGCCCAGTTCTATTCAGTTTTTTAGTTAATGACCTATATGATTTAACAAAGAACTCGCACATAAAATATGTAGATAAACCAAGATGCACTTGGAAGATCAGGATCAGACTTGTGATGTTCTCGAGAAACTGGAGAAAATGATCTCGGAATCAACAGCATAAAATAGAAAGAACAAAGTGCTGTGTGGCACATTTATGAAAGAGGAAGCAAATACCAAAATATAAAAATAGGTATAACTGACTGCCTGGAGCATGCCAGGAAAAAGATATGGGAATTAGAGAAAATAAAAAATGAAACATGAATGAGCAATCACAAAAGTCTCATACTGGGAGGTGTTAATGAAATGTATTATTAAACATGGGAGGAAATCTCATTTTCTGCAGTGCTGTTGAGACCTTTGCTGGGCTTCAGTGTTCATCCCTGGTGCCACAGGGAGCTGGTGGTGTGAACAATGTGGGTACTGACCACAGAGGAATGAGTAGGAAAGACATTTTGTGAGTGGCATCACAGTGCTATAAATTGTCACAGTACCAGACTAGCAGATTCTTAGTGAGCTAGTTTTTGCAAGAGAGATAAGCTTTATAAATCAATGTGAGACTAAACTGCAAACTAGGTTTTAACATTCAAAAGCAATGAGGTATTTTTATAGCTCACTCTCCAAACTCACCAAATAAGCAACAGCACATGGTTCAAGAGAAATAAGAAAATTCTTGTAATTTAGAAAAATGGAAGGAACTGAAATCAATAACATTGAGGAAGGAAATAGCAAAGAATGATCTCGGCAATGAAAGTCCCGCCTAAGCAGGCCCTGTGAAAAATGGGCAATGAGATCAATAAAAAATGTAGAAATATATCTATACAAATGCTGCAACTCTGAAGCCTAAAAGAGGTGAACTAGACTGTCTGATTTTAAAGGAAGTTATTGACATAATAAATGCTTCAGAAACTTGGCAGAAGGGTAGGAAATGGTAATAATAGGGAACAAATTGTGGAGGAAGGCTGGGAAGGGCTACATTAGTGGTGAAGCAGTGGAGAGTATGAGGAATTGTCCCTAAATGAAGTTTCAGCAGAGGACATTTTGGAACAAATCAATAAAATGAACAGTAAGAAAGCAGCAAGATAAGATGATACTCAATCAAGAGTTCTGAAAGACTTCAAACACTAGATTAAGAGAAAGCTAAATGTAGCATGAAAAGTGTCATTTAAGTTGACCACACTGCAAGAGGGATAGAAAGTGGCAAATGTGTCTTCAGCCTTGAGAAAAAGGACTCCGGGACAAATGCGGAAACCTACAGATCAGTAAATCTCACTTCCCAACTGGATAAGTGGGCAAAACCTACAATAATAAAGCAGAGAACCAGTAGACAATTTCATAAATATGATTTATTTGGAAAAAGTCATTACAGTTCTTGCAGAAGGAGACTGTGTCTCGTAAATCTATTTGAACTCTTTGAAGGTGTCAACAAGCTTGTTGGTAAGGCTGATCTAGTTGATAAAGTGTGTACAGACTTCCAAACAAATGTCAATAAGTCTTTCTGCAAAGACTCTTAAAGTAGTTAAGCTGAGATAATAAGATGTCCCCTTGTAAGTAAATAAGATGGAGACAAATGGGACAAAGAGTGGGAGAAAAAGGAAGAAAGATCAGTTTTCCCAGAGCGAAAGGAGCTCTACAGCTTAGTCATGCAACTGTTTGACTTAAGACCTGTGCTATTTGATATCCTTATAAATGATGTGGAAAGGGGGGTGAATATTGCAGTGACAAGGTTTGTGGATGACACCAAATTAACTGAGAGTATCAAATCTGACCCTGAGAAGAGAGGCAGATGGTTCTCGTGGCAGTGAGGGACTGTGTCAGAAATGGCATGTGAAAGTCAATGCTAATAAATGCAAATTAGCTTGTCTGCGAATATACATATTCAATTATATCTTATACTTATTCAGTTACAGCTTGAATATTACATTATTATCACTCAGAAATAGAGTTGCTGTAGGATAGGTCTGTGAAAACACTGATGCAGCGACCACAGCAATAAAAAATTCAAACTGAGAGAAATTTTTAGGAAAGGGAAAAAAGGAAAAACATGATTATGTGATTGTGTCACTGTATAAATGTTTGGCAAACCCACGTATTGATTAATACGTGCAGTTCTGTTCATCCTGACTTCAGAAAGAATAAAATAGAACTAAAAAGGATGGGTGGGAGTGATTTGGCTCAGGCATCTAAATTTAGATTTCTACCTGTAGGTGTCAATCTGTGAGGTAGATATCTAAACTCCAACACTAAATCAAAGCTTTTTAATCTGAATTCCACCCAGAGGAAGTGGATGAGGACAGAATGGTTTTATTATCAGGACAGAAAAGATAGGCATGGGACAGAGGTCTTGAGATCTTCTAGCTAGCTAGGAAACAATGAAGAGGGGACGGCTATTAAGAACAGGAGAGGTTAAGATACCCCATGAAATTATGAGGCATGAGGTCTAAACCAGAAAGTCATACATTCTCATGGAACTTCTTATTAAATTGTAGAACTTATAACCAGAGGCTGTGTGTAGGTCAAAAGCATAAAGGAATTTCTGGAAGGCTGATGGGAAGTCAATGTCCTGCCAAACAATATTACGAAGGCTCGTTCAGCTGTCAAGAGCCAGGCAGAAGTACAGTGGAAGGACTCCAAGGCAGCTAAGTAGGACAATACAGGCAATTTCTAGGCCAGAACGGAGACCATGAGTGAGAAACAGGTGTGCACTCCACCAGTGGGGTGCTCTTCTTGTGGTCAGTGGGCCACCATGAAGAGAGAAGCACAACTGAGATATAGGGAGCGGAAAGTGTGGTGTATTCCAAGGTAGACTCTGGGGGAAGGAGAGGGAATGAGGGAGACTGGTGATAGCCATAAAACAATAAATGTTGGCATAGGTAATGTGCACAACATGTAAATAAGGAGGAGTGGTTGTAGCTCATAATTTTCAGCACCTCAGAGGTGACTGAATGACAAAAATCCTAGAAGCCACCAGCAATACAGCTATTCCCAGGCTGGTTACGCTCCTCCCTGGGGCTTGAAATGTACATCCTAGAATTCGCTTGCTAACTTTAGGCTTTACTAGAGCAATGCTCTAGTGGTTTTTGAAGACATAAATTGCTAACAACCACATTCAGCCCAGTTCTGTCCAAACTCCCTGGCTTTACTGAGTTGTTACTGAGGTTGCAGATGGGAACCTGAATGCTCAGTAATGACCCAAACATGGACAGTTCGGATGGGTTGTCTCAGAGGAGTAGGTATGCAGGGCTGTGGAGAGTACAGCTGGAGAACGTTATGGGGTAGAACTGAATTAGGAACGTAGCTACTGCTGTAGATAAGTGTTGTGTTGTATAAAGCTGTGTATTGTGGTCCCAAACTTTCCACTTTCAATCCTGCTTTCATTTTCCGTTTTGTTTGGATATATTTTCATCAGTCATTCTGTACTTTAGGAAAATAATTGTTTCTATTGTGTGTTACTCTGCTGGCTGTCCCCAGGGTGTTTCCACCTGGCTCTGAAATGGTTGCAGGTATTTTCTGTATGCTTTGGCAGCCATGAATTTGGCTCCACAGACCTCAGAAGTACTCAGAGTGCTCTGGAAAGCAGTACTGCTCATCTGCAGGGTGCAAACTCAGAGAATGATGATTTAATGAGATTGGTAGCACTACTTCAAAGCAGAACTGGAATCTAATGCAGCTGTCTTTAAAATACACTTTAGTATTACATCAGAAATAATAGCAACATCAGAAGTGGAAACCTTTAAATGAGAGTAAATCTGATGGCAACTTTTGCATCTTTCATTGTAAAGCATGCTGAGGTGCAGCATAGTAGAATCCATTAGTACTTTGGGAATATATTTATGTATTTTTTTAAGTTTTGAACTATTCATTAGCTCCAAGTGAAACTTACTGTAAGAATCATGCAAGTTCTGGTGGGAACTGCTGTTGAAGGTGGAAGAAGTACCATCCTCTCCCAGAGTAATCCAAAGGTCTGAGCCTCATGTCCGTGGTAGCAGCATCCCACTCCTACAGGAAATTCCTGCTTTATTAAGCACCAGAACCAAAGGCCATGATCATGATGAGTCTGCCCAGGAACTGGGACAGAGAATGGGCTGCCTAAAAAACCACGTTCCCCAAACCTAGGGCTGTTCTTACCTAGGATCCACCTTGAGCCACTTTTGCATGTAGCCCCAACACAGTTGTACTGTCGCAACTGTGGGGCTGTCACAGGAGCTTCTTAGACCGGCACAGCCTCTGAAAGGAAAAGATTTGTAATTACAGGCAAAAAAGAGAGTGCTCTGAGTAATCTCAGGGCTTTGGTATGCATATGTATGTTCTTCAGTCTCTGGATAGGATGATCTGCTTTGCATGAGTGCTTGTCACCACAGCAGGACTTTGAGCTTACAGCCTGATGTTGCGTTTGAATCCCGTGACCACAGGACTGTTCCTAGCATTTCTTGCCTGCTCTGACCTACAAAATATTTACTTATTTATTAATAAATCAGAACTGCTATCCCTGGAAAAATGTAATAAGGTGTTTTGGCGCCTGTCAGGGAGTTGCCAATGAAAATCAGGGTCAAAACGGTAGCATGGTTCTGGGCTTAGTTAGATAGGCTGCTTTTTGGGGAGAAGTTAAAGGGTTGGACACTGGGGAATTTTCTGCGTTGAGTTAAGAAGAAAACAGCTTTAAAATTTGTTTCTCCATTTCCTAGAAAATGAGTTTTCTACACGGTTTTGGATTGTTCTGGCAAATGTCTCTGTTTTTTCATGATATGTTTCACAACATATTTGTTATGTCCAGACACAGAATGTTAGAATTAATCAAAACTGAAATATTTATAGAGAAAGCCATTTCACGTCCATCTCTGTCATGAGACTGGCTGCTCTGATAGGGATTAGAGGTTGTTACACTAATGACTTAGACTTTTGTCTCATTGCCAGAGCAGTTTCCCAATTTAGAACCTTTTCTTCTGATTAATATTTGTATTCCTCCCACAATTCCTCTTCTTATAGGAACTCGTACTGGGAATTATTCCAGACCTACATAATGTCTCTGAAATCTTTTTATCCCTCTGTTTGCTGATCAGTGGAAAGGATTTTAATGCCAGGTTAGGTAATCGAGATAAATCCTAACTTCATCTAACTTTATCCCTCGACCATGTCTTGGATATTCTAGAAACATTTTTTGTGATCCATAAATAAATTCACATAGGATTTTGATTAATCTTTTTTTTGCTCTTCCATTTTCAGTGAAGCCTCATTACATTAAATGGGAGATCAAACAGAGTGTGTTACAACTTCCACTATGTGCTGGTTTGTTTAGTGCATCACTTTTTTGCAGGTTGAAAACATCAGTAAGTTCCAAAGATGTGGTTTTGTGCACAGCTGGGTGTGTATAAAATGTTTTGGTAGTATTCTGAAGCAGTAATGGTTTCTAGTACCTGAAAATGCTTTCTAGCCCCATTCAGTTGTTTGAATTAGCTTACATAGTGGTGCAATGTCTACACTGATTTAATTCACTTCACTTCTAACTGCAACTCGTTACAAAGAAGAGGGAATCAAGCGTGTTTAAAGTAGATCTCCTGCTGGCAGTTGAAGCCAGCAAAAGCGTGGATGCCTGTGTGGTTTGGGAGAGGTAGGGCTCCTGCGCTTCTGTGTGCTGCTCCCTGAGCTTCTGTGTGCCCATTTGGGACATTTCACAGCCACAAGTCAGCCACTTCTCAGGCACAGTCACTGGGTGAAGTACATACCTAAGGAAAAGCTTCACAAATAACTACATCCTGGTTCAAAAACTGCCTGACTTTGCATGTGGGCAGTAACAGAGAGCAGGGCTTGAGTCCATGTCTCTTTATCCTTTTTCATTTGACTTTCAATTCCAGCAGAAGGTTTCAAGCTAAAACAGAAGTCAGAGTTTTCTTACCAAGAAGAAAGAGTGACAACTCTGAACCTCAGAGCCATCAGGTTAAATGAGCCTGGGAAAGATGGTGCCTCCAGTTTGTTAAGAGAAGCAGACTCCATGTTACCCTTGACTGTCCTAACGATAGATGAGATGGAAAAAAGCCCTCCCTTGCTTTGACCCAGAGTTGCTCTTTCCTCTGATGGTTCATTGATTCCCTTTGCTTCCCTTCTCATTTAATAGATTTCTATAAGTTGGGCATTTACAGACCTGCTGCTATTAACATTCAATGTTAGTGGACCCGAGAGCTTCTCTGTCAACTATGCTGGAGCTTCTGAGCCTGCCGATTTAAAAATGTTCATTGCTGATAGATTCTAACATCTCTCTCAGTTACTAATAGACTGGAAAGTATTTCATCATCTTCAAGCAATGAAAAGCAAATCATCTTTCTTTCCAAATGCTAAAAGGCTGTTTGAACACTTCTGCATTTTCTGCGTAATCCTTCACAATTCTCCTGTCTGCACTGAGCGGTGACCCCACACCGTGGCTGGGATTTCTATTGCAAACACAACTTTCTTGTGCTAAGCTCTGTCAGCCATGGATTTTATTCTGAGGCTGCTTTGTTTTGTGGCTCATGGTTCTTGTAGGTCACGAGTTTTCCTGGCTATCGATTTACAACTAGTTATATGTAGTACTAGTGTTTGACATTTCTGTCTTTGTTGTTCTTTGCTGATACCACCACCAAACTTCAACCATGCCAGTCAATTGCTTTAAGATTTCATGGGGAGTGTCTGACTCAGTCTGACATTTTCCACATTTTTTAGTGCCAGGTAAAATGGCAAAGCGATTAGGGAGAAGGTACCATTTTCCCAATCTTTTAAATTCATATATATTTGTAGTATATGTTTAATGATGTATATGTAGTTTTTATATAAAACCCCCAATAGGAATGCTTTATTGCTCACTTTTGACAAGCCAGAGTCTTAATATTTGAATGAAGGGCTTGAAATTTAGGAAAGGACTAACCCTGGTGAAAGATGTGCATTTTTTTCTTTTCCTTTGAAATCTGACATGTTCTGAGTCTCTCACCATCTCAATCTAAGTATGTTCAGCTGAGACTTGCCAGCGTTCAGCTATGTATTCCACAGAGACCTTGTTCAACAACAAGCACCACTCCTGGCTTCAGGCATGAGCAAGATTTTACCTGCAGTGCACAGCAGAGGAGCTGGTACATGCAGGCAGACCTCAGAAGCAGGGTGGGTGGGGAGGGCTTAAAAGGAAGGGAGGACAAGAAGCAAAAATAGCTGGTCAGGTAGAGGTGGGGCCAGGGAAGGTCTAGACGAGAGAGGTGGAAAGATCGGTGCTCATTCAAGTGTGTTGTCTTTTAAGAACATGGAATGGAGCCCAGCACCACTGGTGCCTCCTGTGCAGGTCTGGCAGCAGCATGTATTACATCAAACCACCAGCACAGTGTGCGTGTTCAAACTCAGTCACTTAAGGTCTTTATAAAGGATGACAACATTCTGTTGTTACCAGTAACCAATTTGTTGGTACCAGGCACAGAAGGGGACGAGGATACCACAATACTGTCTTCTTCAGCACTGGTATCTGGGGAAGAGCTCTGTCCTGCAGGGCTACCTGTGCTCCCTCTATCTGGAGAGGCATCCTGATTCAGCATCAGCAGGGCTGGAGGTAAGGCGGTAAAACAGGGCTTACAAGAGGGCATGATCACTGAAGTTCAGGTGGCAAATCTGCTCTCTTTCCAAAGCTATCCATGCTCCCCAGACACTTGTATACCTTGTGCTTCATCACCATATGTCAGATCCTCATTCCTTTGTCAAAGCTGTTATCTCTTGTTCCCACCAGCCTCCTCACACCACTGTGCTGTCCCTGGGCAGAGTATATGGGCAGGGAAACATGCAGAATACATGCATGTAGCAATACATGCATGCAGCTACTCCTACATGGACTGAGGAAGCCCTGCTGTAGTGCTGTATCCTCTCCCTCTGTTCATTTGTGTTTGCTTTGGACTGTAAATTTCAGTGACCACAGGCTATTAACTGACGATCCAGAAAATTGTCCAGGAAAAGAATATATATTTACTTTATGCTGTAAAGTTTTCCCATAGCACCCACTACAGGTCACAAGATGTGAGCAGAGAGAGTCCATGGCACTTTGATTTGTCTGAGTAGGATGGCTTTGGTGTTCTTTGTACCTTAAAGCCCAGTGGCTTTCTTTTCTTATAACTATAGTTACAGCACTTTAATCTGAAGGGCTTTTCCTTAGTGAACCTTTCTCTTGTACTCGCGCCACTGTATCTCTTCATTTTCATTATTAGCAGATGGAGCACGAGTCCCAGTTCTTTCCTTCCATCCTTCCTGCCAAGAGATCCCTGGTGCCTCGGCAGATTTTGTGGATACTTAATCTTGTGCTGCTTTTCTTCCAATGATTTTGATTAATTTTATCCATGTAGATAAAATTATTCTGTGAGTGACACTTTCCATTAACGAATGACGTTGGAATTAGGTTTTACTTCCCCGATTCCAATGAAAACATTGCATGCTTCCTTTTTCAAAGTCTGAACTTCATGATTATTTTTCCGTAATCCACTTTTAATTGTAAGTACCCAGCATTCTGCTAGTTCATGCAGTACCAAATGACACAAGGTTGCTCTGTAGTGCTCCAGTGAGTGTCTTCTGGGGAATATTGAAAATCCATGGAAACAACACGAGAACCATTATCTGAAACAGCCTCTTCAGGCAAACCATATGGGGTGACATATTCTGCACTGCTTCGATAATCCAAGCACAGATATGTTCACTGGTAACTCTGCAGTAAGCATCAGTCATTTGCTTTGTCTGTGCAGTATTAATGAGCCATTTCAATAGACAGCGGGTTTCAGCTATATTTGCTGCATATTCATGTTGCTTCCTTCAAGTTGTTTCAAAACTCTTTCCACTAGGTTAACTTGGAAGTCTCAGTTATTCCATCAGATGCCGGGGTACTGAAGATATGGACCATCCTGTCCTTTCCAGTCTTGACTGAGGAATGGGGCTAGTGTTTGAAAGAGGGATGGTGTACTAGGCACGCTGCCTTTGCTGAGCGTCCCTCCAGCAGGGAGCCTTTGCTCCTACTTCCAGCACCAATTGCTGGGGCATGTAAAACCTCCTTATTGCTTTCTGGTTCATCTGTCATCCAAGGGTTATGGTTGCTAGCAAGCAATGGAGACTTAAGACACTTTTTGCAGATGGGCACACATCGTTATGGTGGAAGAGTGAGAATGTGCAAAATCCAGAATAGAGAGAACAGAGGGAAAAGTTAGACATTTTGACTAGGCTGATCTGTGCTGTGCCCAAAAGCATCTCTGTGTGATACTGCTGTGGTACGGTCAGGGGAGATTAAACACTCCAGACATTGGTCTAGGTACCTACAGAGCCTCCCCATGTCTGAATACAGCATTTTCCATGGGGCATAAATATTCAGAAAAATTCAAATACAGGTTTTAAAAACCACAAGAAACCTGGAGAGGGGCTTTGGGCAAGGTTCTGTAGGGACAGGACAATGGGAAGGGCTTTAACCTGACAGGGGAGATTGAGATGAGCTCTGAGGCAGAAGTTCTTCCCTGTGAGGGTGCTGAGGTGCTGGCACAGGGTGCCCAGAGAAGCTGTGGCTGCCCCATCCCTGGCAGTGTTCAAGGCCAGGTTGGACACAGGGGCTTGGAGCGACCTGCTCCAGTGGAAGGTGTCCCTGCCCGTGGCAGGGGGTTGGAACTGGATGAGCTTGAAGGTCCCTTCCAACCCAAACCAGGCTGGGATTCTATGGTAATGAACACAGAAGCCTCTGGGTTTTGGCACTGACAGCCAAACAGAGGGCTCTGCGTAGTACTGAAAACCACATGAAGGCTTCAGGGGCACCTAAAGGAATCTGAAATTTAAGAAATACTATAAATGACTCCCTTTTCTCCTTGTGAGCATGCAGAAACACAGTCTGGTTCTGATAGCTACATGGAGCTTAACCTGGACAGCAGCTTAAAAAAATAGAAATAGGTTAGTAAGATTACTTACAGATCTTCCTACAGAAAGACATTAAGGCAACTATTGAATAACCCCTTCCCAAGCAAAGGAACTCACATATTTAAACAGAACCCCAAGGATAATTGAAAGAGATTGGAGGTTGCCAGGACCAAACTAGGTTGGTTGAGGTGCTCTACATGTGGAGGCGGGCGAAGAGAGGGGTTTTCAATTTCAGCTCATTGTTTTTATGCTACAGCTCTTTTACCATAAAAGAGTAGAAAGTGAGCACATGATTTATCCAGCAGGATGGAGCTGGCGGTGCTGTGGTTGAGAGGAGGTGAAGGACACAGCGGAGGGCTGGAGGCAGCAGCCACATCCTGGAGCAGCTTGGTGCTGTGCCAGGGCTGCTGTGCCTCTGGAGCTGAAGGAAGAGTACAGGTGAGGAGTGCTTTACCTTCTTTTTTGGGAACAATCTTCTGAAGGGAAAACAGCAACGGATGTCTGTAAGTCTGTCCTGCAGCCTTTCAGGTCCTTGTATTTTTTTTCATGTGTTGTTAGAAGTAAGGTTTAATGTATTGCCTTTTCCTCCTCTGTAAAGAGTGAACCACTACCATTGCTCTCTCACCTCTAAGGCCTTGCCTGCTTGCTTCTATTCTCACATCAATCAGTGCCCTACCCTGAGTTCCCACTGCCCCTCCGGAGCAGGTGCAACATCAGGTGGCTGTGCTGGTCCCTTTCTTTTTGTCTGTGGAAACTGCAGTAATTTTAAGTATCTCCCCTTGGAGCTGGAGCAGTTTCTCTGTTCCCAGGGGCAGACACCTCCCTGCCTTGGCACAAGCTCTTCCCCAGGGTTGTTGGGATGAGAGAGCTGGGTTGGTTCAGCCTGGAGAAGAGAAGGCTCCTGAAGGGGAGACCTTAGAGCAGCTCCAGTGCCTAAAAGGGCTACAGGAAACCTGGAGAGGGGCTTTGGACAAGGGCCTGTAGGAACAGGACTGTTCCTGTCGTGGTGCAGGGATGATTTGGGATCCCTGCACATATCTCCCTTGGGTCTGTGGGGCAAGGTGCATGTCAGGCAGGCAGCTCTGTGCAGGGCACAAGAGGTGTGCCATGAGATGGGACATGGTGTGTGCTGTTCCCTCTCCCAGGAGCTTTTCTTTCCGCAGACATGATGCTGTTTTGCTGTAGTAAAACATCAGAAGTCCCAGGCAAGGAGCACAGCCCTGATGCTATGGTGACCAAGGAAGGATGTGTGCATGGGAGGAGATGTTGGATGAGCGGTGAGTGACAAAAGCTAAGCCCCAGGGAGGCTTTGGCATCTGTGTACCCCATTCCTGGTGGGTTGGTTGTGGCCAAAAGGTCCAGGCAGGGGGTCCTGGAGGGGATCCTTTGCTGCTAGCCAGAGGCATGGTGATCCCAGGTGGCTCTGCAGGGCTCCCCATGACTGAGGTGGTGGCTGGCGGCTGTTTTCAGGGCTCTGCTGTGAAAGCACAGAGTCCTGCACTGCAGAAGCAGGAGCTGGACCGTGCTCTCCCTGTGGGAAAGGCTGATGTGGGTCAAACTAGTAGGAGCACAGTGAAATCTGAGCTGAAAAGTTTGTTTAAGAGGAACACCGAGAAGACCTGGTGCTTACCTAAAGGGGTGTGAGGGCTGTGGGAGGGGGGATCAGCTGCTGAGCTGAGGTTATTTGGAGTGGATGATGGTTGGCATTTGGACTGAGATCGTCTTTGTGGTGCTGGGGTTGCCTGTAGGCATGTCCTATAAGGCTGGCTGGGACCGAAGGTGCAGCCGGCTCAGCCTTCCCTTGTCAGATGCTCTTCATTGTAGATAAAAGCTTTTTCTGATCCTTCTAGTTCCCATGGCTGGAAAGGGCAAAGGCTGTCACTGTGGGTCAGCCCTTTGGGAAGTCTTTCTCATCTGTCTACCCCAGGAGCAGGTTGGCAAACCATCCTCCTTACCTAAATGTGCTGGCAAGGACAAGCATATCTGTGCTTGGACTGCAGCCCACTCAAGGTGGCACTTGTGTTCCTGTGGCTGCCCTGTGCTTTTGGATGAGCTTTGGCAGAGATCTTACCTTACCCAGCTGTGGCTGGAGCATTAGCTCCTGCTGAGTGTGGAATGTGAACCTCAGGGCTTGGCTGGGGGCTGCTGCACAAATCCAGCACACGTATCCGTGTGCCTGACCCTGCTTGGGTGAAAGCAGGGGTTTGAGTCCTATTTTCTGTAGAGAAAAGCATCTGGACTTTCTGTTCCTGCTGTTTCTCTGTTTTCCTAAGTGCTTATTGCTAAGAATAACTGCTATTTCACCTCTTGTGCGCCCTCCATCAGCTGCTTGGGGCCACCATTTTAAACTTCATCTCAAGCTGCAAAAAGTAAGTGATCTTGTTTTTCAGAGGCTCTGTTGAAGGAGCAGGAGCTGGATTTTGTCTTCCTTTACTCCTTAAGGAGCTGCCACAGGAGGAAAGGGCCTGTGTTTACCAGTTCCTTGCAGCCCTTGCTGAGGAGCTGCACCACAGCAAGTGCTGAGCAGGAATCAAGCATGCTGGCATCACACTGGGCTAGCTTTCCTCTTGGAAATAAAAAGTGGAGCAAAGCCACAACTGAGACAAGGTGACTTACAGTTTATTCAATGCATTGCTTACTTAATGCCTACTAACAGATCTCTGGAGCAGACCTTGCCGTGCTCCTCACTCTCAGCTTGTCCCACAGTTCCTGCATCAGAAAGAGCTTGTTGCTGTGCTGGTGGAGCTAAAAGGGCTGTCTCAGTGTGGCAACTCTTATTTCGTTGCAGGGGATAAGTGCCATAAGGGGCTGTTTCTCTGCCTTCACAGGTGCTCCCTTCCGCCCAGCTTGTTCTTTACTCCATTTCAGCAAAGGCCCAGCAAGAACAGCTCCAGCTGGGAAAATGAGATGTGAGGGCTACCAGCTTCTTCCCAGCAACCTTCTTTGCTAATAGCTTCAGGGAAACCAAAACAATATGAATAACCTGGCTTTGTCTGCTAAAATCCAGGTAAAGCAAAGAAGTGAAAAGCTGTGATAGAAACCTGGGAGAGCCTTTCCCTCCTCCTTTGCTCTTGCACTAAACCAAGGTCTGCCCTGGGCTCTGATCCCTGACTGGGGGAGGCAGCTCCTGAAAGCAGCACAAGAGTTCTACTTCTCTGCTTACCACTTTCTCTGACTTCCAGTGCTAGGCTGGAAGCAGGATCTGTACCAGGCAGGATGTAGGCTCCAAAGGGTCATGGCAGAGAGCCACTGGCATCTGAGGTGATTTTTAACACTGAACTGTGCAATTCACTTTGCTGACACCACCTCTCTTTGTTGCAGAGCAAACCCCTTCACACAAGAGCAGACTCATGCACTGTCCCTGGGCTAAGTCCTGCTTGCCCTACCCTCAACCAGGTCCAGCTTCATCCTGCCCTTCTGCTTCAGAGTAACTCATTGGTGAACGGCTTAAAAAGATGTGACCCTGCTTCCCATCCCCACGCTGGTGGCTGTGAGACCATGGATCCTGTCCTTGCCTCACTGCAGTGTGGTGGGACTTACAGTCCTGAGAGCACATGGAAGGCTCCTGGGGGCACCAAAGTACACAGATTCCTAGGGCAGGAGCGCCAAAAAGCAGATTGAAAGCTCCGGGGCACCCCAAAAGGCACCCCAAGGCCCTTGAGGGCACGGGAAAAGAAACAGAAGGGCTCCAGGGGTACCCAAACCCACCCTGAGGAGCACTGACAAACAGAGCAGTGCTGGTTTCCCTCTCAGATCTCCAGCTAGCTAGGAAACCACAAAGGCAAACTAAGGTTGAGGGAACCAGAGGGGAGGCACAGGGATTCCAAGCACTGAAAAGCAGACAGAGGGATTTGAGGGGCCTTGATGGCACCAACAAGCATATGCGGGGGGGGCCGCAAGATAAATGAACCAAAGCCTCTGGGACACTGGAGGGGCACCAAAACCAAGTCAATTGCCTTGTGTAAGTGACCTCGTTCATTTTTCTCAGCAGAAGGAGTCCTATATCTGTTCTTTTGCCTCTGTGTGCTGGCATCCAGGTTTCAGATGAATTTCATGGTCTGTAATCATCCCGGGAGAATTTCCCTCTTGTTCATCCTACGGAAGAGAAACTCTCCCGTTTCCACTCGGATCTTACAATGGCTTGTCAGTGACAAAACATTCCCAAATCCTCTCATTTATCAAATGGCCAATCCTGTTAACAGCTTAAGAAACATAATTACCTGCAATCTCTTCTGCTATTCATTTTATGCCTACACTTCCCTCTCTCTGGCAGCTTCCCAGCAGGCAAGTCAAGAGCTGAAGCATGGCTGCAGCCACCGAATGCTTGAGCAATGCAATTTCCTCTAATCACCTGCACAATGATAGCAGGAGTTTTGCCGCCCTGTTTGTGGCAGCAAGAAGCAGGTGAGGAAGGCAGGCACAGGGCCAAAAGCATCAGCTGAGAGTTGTGTGTAGGTTTCCAAGCATGGCTACAATTTAAGTGCTGTGTGGTTGGAACATCATTGATTAGGATCTGCTTTTAAGGCACAAGAAATCACAGCCACATTTACTCGGCTGGGAGATCCATGGGTGCAGGTGGGCTCTGACAGAAGAAAAGAGGCTAATGCAGGTTTGGGTGCTGGAAATGGCTGTGGGAGCTTCATCAGCAAGAAAGCAGAACCTGAAACATCAGTGAGCTGGTGAACTGATGGGGAAATTGGGATCAGCTAGAGACAGTGTGAGCTCCTGATTATTGTGTTACTAAAAGAGGATGATTTTGTCCTATTTCACAGTGTATCTACAGCTTGTGAGAGACTTGTGAGACAATCAGGGAGGATTTAGAAGAGCAGTGCTTGTAAGATGGGGATCTGCTGGCTTCCTCAATGTTGGGTATGTACAGGACAGCTTGATCCAAAGAGAAATCCCTAGGACCACCCACCCCACCTAGAGCCTGGGAACTAGAAAATTCCCTGCTCTGTCCTATCCATGCTGGCTGCTGAGGAAGCTGCCTTTTGTGCCTTAAGATCCTGTACTAGCCTGACATTATTGTGCATTTAACTGGCCAAGGCATGCTTCAGCCTACCCTTTCCAGTTAGACCTGCCTTCAGTGTGGAAGGGTTTTTCTTAGGCCTACTCTACTCCTCTTTTCAATCCTGTCAGCTATTTTGGGTCCTGAGTGGCTGGGATAAATGAGGTACTTTTCTTCTGACACCTTCCAGTGTTATTTTTAAGCAGTTTTTTTATGCTGCTTGCCAACACTTTATCTTTACAGTTCTTTGAATGTTGTATTAAAAACCCCTATGAAGAAGCTGTATACAAATCAGAAGTTTGGTGGTTTGTGTTTGGTTTTTTTTTTTTTTTTTAAATCAGACATCATCTTAAGAGATTTGGGGCTTTTTGATCTTCCTAAGATACTGAATTCAAATATTTTTAGGTCACTATTATAGAGTAACCCTTTCTTCAAGGTTTCTTAAATGCCAGTTTTGGCAAGAACTACTTTTTCCATTGGAAATAGTTTAATTCATGTCTCAAAATTCAGGCACTTAAAGTGATGAAATTTCAGTGTGGCCCAAATGCCACCCGGACCAGGGCACCAAAGGGCTTGGATGACTCTGGGCTACGTGCCCAGAGATGTGTGCTGCTTGGGAACAGCAAGGACTCGGATATAGAATCACAGAATCCCAGAATGGTTTGGGTTGGAAGGGACCTTAAAGCTCCTCCAGTTCCAAGCCCCTACCACAGGCAGGGACCCCTTGTACTAGAGCAGGTTGCTCCAAGCCCCTGTGTCCAACCTGGCCTTGATATGAAACTATACGAGTGTTGAGGAGGGACTGAAGCAAGCTGGCTTCTTGTGTTTAGCAAGCTACAATATATACATAGGGAAAGTGAGGACTGCAAATGAATAAAATGTACCTAAAGAAAGCGAAAACTGCCCCAATAAAAAATAAAGTAGGACAGACGTGCTTTTATACAAGAACTTGCTATTTCTTTTATGACATTTATTTCAAATCATGCAAACCCTTCAGAGCAGCTCTAATGCCCAGTGGAGTTCTTTAACCTAATGTCTCGTCGTCAGTGAAAGAGACAAAGATAATGTAATTTGAATGCTGGATGCAACAACATAGGCTGCTCTGGAGGCTGATTCTCTTTGCTCCAAATGGGAATGATGGCTCCAAACAGACTCACCAGAACAGACTGAAAAGCAGATGTCTCATTTGTGAGGAAATGGCCAATCTCTCAGCTGTTTTTCCCTCCATTTCTTTCTTCCTGGAAAGAAAAAAACAAACCAGTTGCATAAAGATGGTGCTGTTTCAAAGCAAAATTTTAAACATTGCTGATTTGCAAATGGCATTTCAGCATTTTCCTGAGAGTAAAATGCTACTATGATGCTGTGTTTAAATATTTCATTCCAGCTCCCTGAACAAACTTAAAATCTTATTATAAGTCGTTTTGACATAAAAGCGCGCTTCTCGGTGGTGCCCGTAGCTCAGACATCTCCAGCTTCAAGTGCAGCTGCAGGAGCTTTCCCTGCTTATGGCTGATCAAAGACAAACCACGCTGCCACCCACGAGCTGCTGCTCATCCCCAGCACCCAACCCAGGAGAAAAAACAGATCCCGAACATCCTGAGTGCTGCTTCCTGAGGGGCGACGCCGTCTATGCAAAATACACGTCGCTGTCGTAACCCTACTGTGAAAAGGTGGAGGGAGTTTAGCGAACAAAAATCCTTTGCCTTGCTTTAAATCATGCTGAAATAAAACATCGGCTGGTGCTGGCTGCTCAATTAAGCAGTTTGTCGGGCAGCCTTTGGAGAGGAAAACGCTGAGAAACAGGATTTCAGGGCACATGCGCATTGCGCGGAGGAAGCGTTTCATGAGAAGCTGTCCAAACCTCACTGCAGTTCCCATGCGCTTCCATTCCCTCGCATGCAACATGTGCGTTGCCCTCAGATTTGGAGGATGGCTTATGGCTGTGTATAGCTGTGCTGTGATGACCACCAGTATATATATAGGTCACAGCGGGTATACGTTTTAGTTAGTTCCACATATAGTCCTGATGTGGGAGCAAGGAGCCATTGTTCCCCTCCTAGAGGCTTGAGCACATTGTTTTTTGGAGATGCTGGATCTCTTCTTCCTCAGTGAGGGTATTTAACCCCAAAATACCCATTGCCACCCTGGTGAGAGAAAGGGTGCTACTTTACCTGTCAGTGCTGGCACTCCACCGTGGGAGCTGGTCTGTCATGCCCACTGTAGCAATTGAAATTGCAATTGTTCAGCCTGGAAAAGAGGAGGCTCTGGGGAGACCTTAGAGGAGCTCCCAGTGCCTAAAGGGGCTACAAGAAACCTGGAGAGGGGCTTTGGACAAGGCCCTGTAGGGACAGGACAAGATGGAATGGCTTTAGCCTGCCAGAGGGGAGATTGAGATGAGCTCTGGGGCAGAAGCTCTTCCCTGTGAGGGTGCTGAGGCGCTGGCACAGGGTGCCCAGAGAAGCTGTGGCTGCCCCATCCCTGGCAGTGTTGAAGGCCAGGTTGGACACAGGGGCTTGGAGCAACCTGCTCTAGTGGAAGGTGTCCCTGCCCGTGGCAGGGGTTGGAACTGGATGAGCTTTAAGGTCCCTTCCAACACAAACCAGTCTGGGATTGCATGGTTCTATGAAATGGCGATGCTGGCCATGCACCAGGACTGTTAGTTTCTCATCCTTATTCCCTTGCTTCTTGTGGTTACATGCCATGCTGTTTTTGCTGTAGTTGAGATCTGCAATGCTGCCATCGTGGCAGCTCTCCTGGGGTCTCTGAGGACCTGTTTTGGGACTGAGAGCATCCTGACTCCATTCATTGCCTGACCATGGGAGTCCATGTGTCCACCCCGTGAGACACTTGGTTATTTCTTCTGGTGTCTCTGCCCTTGAACACCTTGATCCATGGGGTGGGCGTAGGGCTCAGCCTGCAGAAGCCCTACATGGCTGTGGGTGTCCCAGAGCAGGACACATTATAGGAGAGGACAGGGTTACTTGCTGTCTCACCATATTGCTTTTCCCAGCCACCAAACATCCTTAACAGGCTGTGTAAGCAGTAGCGTGTTCTGCATCTCCATCGTTCTCGCTGAGTAGCTTTGATGGCTCTTGATGCGTGCGAGTGAGGCCCCATCCAGCACGAAAGGAGGGAACAAGCAAGAGGGGCTTATGTTTTCCACTGATAAATGTATTAGTCTTTATAGCGGAATTTAAACTACAACCCTTTTTCAGGCACCTCAGCACTCCGTTATTTTGCAAAAGGCCTTGTAAGGGAATGTGATTTTGCCTTTTAACTGGAGTGTATCTTATGCTAAGCAGGGAGATTAAGAGTAGGGATCCAAAAGAAGTTGCTGAATGGCAGAATTGCCTTTATAAATAACATTAATAATTTATCCGATCCAGGGGTTTTTTGGGTAAATGAAATACCTGCCTCTGTGTAAAAGCCCACTGACTAGAAACACATCTCTGCTTTTATGAGGCTCGGATTAAAGAAGGGAAATGCTAAGGGGCTTATCTTCACTTCAATTTGCAGCCCTTCCGGCTAGTGGCAAACTCATTTAAGCAGCTCCTGTGTTTGTGCCAACTCTGCTTTTGTTCTCGGTGCCGGAGCTTGGCTGCATTTCTTGCCACGGCGCTGGAGAGAACAGAAAGGAAGCAGTTTGTTTTCTTGACCTCAGATTACCAGACAAAAGATAGCAAGAATTATTTCCCTTGGAGCCCTCCCTATTATGGGCTGCTTAAAGCATCTGCAGGGCGGCTGCAGAGAAGCTGGCAGTCCAAGGAACCCACGTGTGAAAGAGGACAGGGCTGGTGGCTGAATGGGGATAAGTTGAAAGAGCATCTGTCATCTTTCTGCTGGGATGCCTGTATCCTCCTGCACGGGCAGTCGTGAAATGGCAAAATTCATCCTCTGCAAAGCCCACGAGCTGTCACTTTTCAGCTCTTCTTTTCTGCTGGTGAAAATCAATTGCTTCAAAGTTCACTGAAGGTGAAGGCAACATTTGCTTTCCATTCAGTGCTAAGCGGGCCGTCTTGGAGAGCAAATGCTCTCGAAAGGGAGAATAGCAAAAATCAGCAGAAAAATTCTCTGAATAATTTGGACTGGGAAAGGAAAAAGCAATTTACTCCCAGTTATTCCACAGACAAAAGTATGAATAAAAAAATCAGGAGCTATTTACCCTGCCTGGACTGTTTGCATGAGGTTTATGCTATTCCAGTTTTGCTTCATCAACCCCCAAAGACCTTATCATTGGATCCTCAGGGCACTTAAAGAAAGCATGCTGGATCAGCAGGGACCAAAAGCAGAGAAAACAAAAGGGGTCCTAAATCTGAACCACACTGTTGCTTGTGTGTGCATTGACCTGGATCACAGACCCGGGCTCTGGCCAGCCAACTCTACCAGTAGTATTACAAGCTTGGGTGCTTTGCATTCAGATAGCAAGGCTGTGGTGAAGGCAGGGTGGGTATTTACAATCTGCTTTAGAAAAACCTGATACATGTTGTTAGCTATTCTGTTGTAAAGGCAGTTTATGTTCCCCACATCTGCTGCTTTAGGTGGCCCAGCCAGACAGCTGGCACAGCTCAAAATGCCAGAGACAGTGCTGCTGCAATGACGAGAAGAAAAAGAAAGGAGGATGAAGACCTCCTAAGCTTTATCAAAAACCACCAAAAAGTCAGGAGATTTGGGGATTACACCGTGTAATTACATTACCTTAAGAGAAAAGTTTACTGAAAATTCCCTGTTTTGTGTTGCCAGCGCTTTTCAGCCATTAGTAACACATAACTTCTCATTGTCTTTTCCCGAGGCACAGATGGGCTAATTTTCAGCTACCTGATAATTACACATTGTTTGAAACTGTATCAAAAGCTTCTGTTCCTTCATCCCTCCAGCAGCCATTCTTACAGCTCACAAAGTCCCTTGTCTGGAGCTTGCAAGGGTTCCCATCCGTCAGTCCATCCGTCCATCTGGAGGGCTGGGAGCAGAAAGGCAAAGCCTCCACACTCACACACAGGCTTCACAGGGTGGTTGTACAGATCTGCACCATTTCCAAACCAGGTGGAGAAACTGAAGCTCCATCAAAAGCATCTTCTCGACTCAATGCCAGTATCTGAGGTTAATATGGGATAAAGCTGCACCAAAATGTTTCTGCTTAAATACGCATGGGGATGCTGATATCATGGGGAAATTAAGGATAAACCAACATGAGATGCTGGAAATCAGCGTAATAGAGGTTTAGTCTCAATTTCCCTTGGGAAAGGAGCTGTCCTTGGGCAAAGCTGTGGTTTGCCAAATTGGAGAAAGGCAGCTCATTGGCTGTATGAAAAGGAAAGCTGACAGTACCCTCTCTAGAGCCATACTAGAGGCTGGAGAAACCTCCTCCCTCATTCCTTCTCTTCAGGAGTGGTTGCTCTGCCAGGTGAGCTCTGAGTGGTTTTAAGGGTGTTTTCTCAATTTGTTCGAGGTTGTTCAGTGGGAAAATCCAAAAGGCCTCACTCATGTGTTTCCTGCTTTCCCTCTCATCCAGTAACCTGTTGCTTTATCAAAGAAGGAAGCCACATTTGGTTGACATGACTGGTTCTTGACAACCCATGTTCTTTGATTTTATTAATCATCACGTCTTACAAGTTGCTCATTTAAGACTTTCTTCCAGCTTCTTTCAGGGAATTGAGATGAAGTTGATCACTCAATTTTTTAAACTATTCTCTTATATGAGAGGTGCTTCTCTCACCTCTGGGGGCCTCTACACCTTCATAAATCTTGAAGATAACCACCAAGGGTTCAGTGCTCTTAGGTGCATTTCATCAGATCCTCTCAATTTGAATACATTTGACGTATCCAAATGACTTTAAACTTCATCCCTTATGCTGGTTCTTCTGCACAGTTCCCTCCAAAGCCTGTTTCATTAAGTTTCATTCACAATTAACCTTTTTATTAAGACTGAAACAAGGGCAACAGGACGAGTTCCTGCTTTGAGCACTCAGTCTGTTCTCCTTCCCCAGATGCTTAAATCCCTACACATCTTGCTGTTCTCATTTTACATCTATTTGCAGACACTTGCTGGTTGCCTCCGAAACCTTGTGCGCGCAGATGTGGCTGCTCTCATGCTGTGAACCTGTATTGTTCCTCTCTTCCCCCTCCAGGCACGTACCCGTTTCAACTTGCCATACAACTTCTTTCTAGCTTCCAGACCCTGCTGCTGCTGTAATGCCATCTAATTATGCTTCTTATCTGCTTTCACAGAGGAGCACTTTGCTGTTGTGCACCATCTTTGGTGTCTTCTGGGAACTGCCAGTTCTCATGTGTTTCCTTACTGTGTATTTCCATCCAATTGAGCTTCTCCACTGCTCCCCTGATCTCTGTCAGATGCTCATTATTCTGTTATTTCTATTCTTCCTCCTTACTGTGCTGATGGGAAACAGACACTTGGGTTATATATAGCTTCTCCTATTCCCAAATCCCTTGGGATGTAAGGTAACGACTAACCTGATAAGGCCACAAAACTGAAAGCTCCTAAAATCCTCCTGGCAGTGGTCCAGGTGGTCTCAGGTGGGACTGACTGGGCATTGCTGTGGAGAAAAAGGATCCAGAGTTGGCCAATTGGTCCATGTTGGCAGTATGTGGGAAGCGGGGCTCTGTGGCAGGACTCCCCCAGACCTTGGCATCTCCTGCAGTTATTTCTGATGTTCTCCATGTACTTGCAGGTGGACTGACACACTGGAGGGAAGGTTTAGGATACAGAAGGATCTGGACAGGCTGCAGAGCTGGGACGGTGCAAACCTCATGGAGTTCAACAAAGCCAAGTGCAAGGTCCTGCCCATGGGTTGGGGGAACTCCAAGCACAAACACAGGCTGGGGGAGACTGGATTGAAGAAGGTGATCTTAAGGTCCCTTCCAACCCAAACAATTCTATGATTCTATGAAGCAGCAGCTGTGCTCATACCTGACTCTTGAGGTGATGTTTGTATCCTCGGCTCATGAGGACCAAAGTATCGCACTGTTTCTGGATGTGTTTGGCTGGAGCCTCCATGCAAGAGGCACGGTTTACATGCCTGACATTAACCGTGGGGGCCTGAATATCTTCTAATTTCAGTGGAAATTGGAGTCAAGTGCCACTGGAACAGCGGCTCCTGCAGGGGGGAATTTCAGGTGCCCTCGGGGACATTTCAGATTAAGATCTTAGAGTGCAGTTTGGTTTGGGGTTTTACAAATGCTCTTCCGCTCACTTGCTTGCCTCGAGTAATGAAGCAGCGAGATAAAAGACAGGGCCACGGAAGGTTGTTAAAAAATTACTTGCAAATTAATATGAGGACAAGGTGTAGGAGTTAATATCTCATAAAGACCCTTGAAATCGGCGTACATGCGTGCACCCTCTGAGCACTGACATTCGCAGGCACAACTACACTGGTAAAGTGAGCCCAAGGGGCTTGATTAACAGGAAATTTTCAGAATGCCAATTAGAGCAAAGTTTACTGAACAAATTGTTTGCACTTGTACCCTAGAACCATCATGAATTTTAATTCAGCATGGATTTGTGTGGCTGAAACAATAATTAAAGATACATGAATGCCTCACGTTCTGGAGACGGCCCTGTGGCTACGCTGTCGTTTTGGGTGAGGAAGGGGCTGACGAGCCTGTTTGGGCAGGGTTTGCTCTCACCTGGGAGGACATGGGGTGCAGGATGCTTTTCCCCAGGGAGATACAAGTGGTTTCCTGAGTGCTGAGTTCACTGATTTGTGCAGTGTTTAGTCTTGGCTTTCCTTTTTTCTCTTTTTTTCCCCCCAATTCATTTACGTATTCTGACAAAGAATGATCCACACACTGTTTTCTGAGTAAATGGTGGCTTGTCTTTTCCTGCCATCCACTTCTGGTGGCTGAGAGATGTTAAATCATCTCCTTGGGTTCCCCAAGACTGGGGCCTTGCCCTGTGCTCTCTCTGCACCCCAGGAGGACACACATGGGGATCCCCCGTCTCCTTATCCCTGGCCAGTCCCAGGTTTGGATGTGGGGAAAAGCCTTGCATGCCACAGTCTCGGAGCAGCTTTGCTAGAGGAGAAGGCAGTGCTACCACAAAAGTCTGCATCCAGCAGCGCGATGTATATGTATGTTGTCATTTGAATTCTCTCCCCATGCTGGTAAATAAGTTACACATATTTTTAGAAGAAGTTATTTTCTCTCACTGCACTTTTAAATGTCAGGCTCCTGGAGAGGAGTCTTCAAGATAGTTTAAGGTCAGTCAGTCTTCGAGGAAGAAATAGGCAGGTGGGGAAGGAAAGTGGCTGTTGGGCTATGGTCCAGCCTAAAACCAGGTTGTGGTCTAAATGATGGGCAAGCACGAGCATCCCTTGTGGAGGTGATGCCCCAGGGCATTGCCCTCCCTGTACCTCAGCAGTTGCCCTCAGTTATGGAATAACTAAAGACTTTGACAAAAAAAAAACAGTGGCTGAAAATTATCTGGCCCATTAGTTAAGGAGTACAGATGAATAATGCATACCTCCAAAGGTTGGTTTACAAATGATTAATTAACCTTAAGAGAGGTTATCCTCACTGGCAACATCCATCATCCTAAACAGCTTAATCATATCTGCACAGAACAGTGTATTTTAAACACTGTTATTTAAGAAGAGCATTGAGGAATCATGGATCAAGCGCCGGATGCCGGCACTGATCACTGCAGAGTCTCAGGCACGTGCCATGAGCGGTACAAGACAGGCTTGAGCATCACTTGCCCAGAGCCCAGCGCCCGCTCACGTGCTCAGGCATGGCTGGGAGGTGCAGAGATTGCACCTTTGCTATAATAAACAGTTCAGGCATTTGTTTTCCCTGCTTTGATGTAAGAGCGTGGCTCTGCTGCCAGAGCTGCTCCCAGTGCCTCCCGCTGCGATGAATGGCCTTTAGTCCCAGGGCTTCTTGCATTTGTTATCAGCTGTTTGTTACATGTGTCTGTTAATGAAGTGCTCCTAAAAAGCACTTCCACTGTCTGGAGTCATTTCTGGCTGATACCTGGATGCCTTCAGCATGTACCGTGTTTGCTAAAGCTTGCTCATCTTCTGCAGGGACCTGGGGTGGTCACCTCACTCCAGGGAGAGCTTAACCCGTCTGCCCCTTATTCAGGCTTCAAGAGAGCCCCCAACTCCAGGCAGGGTCACTTACAATGATCGTGGGCTAGCTTTATTTTGGCAGAGGCACATTTGGCTGAAGGCTGGCCCCTGTCAATATCTCTCACAGGACAAGTAGCCCATGGGAACTCAATCTACATCAGAAGGTTGCTGTTCCTCCAGCTCCTTCCTCCTACCCATTCTTTCCCCTCCAAAAACAAGCAGGACAAAGAGCTCACCATGGTCTTCTCATACATAGAACTATTTGCCCATTTCCCCTGACAAAGATCCTTCACTGGATGCAGCTGAGCTGGTTCCTTACCTCTTTTTAATCCCTGAAGCAGCAGAAGCAGCACACATTCACACCCGAGTATCCCATAGCCTGAAATGTGTGAGGTTCCTGAAGTGTATCAGTTGAACTTCAGTGTTTCCAAGAGCAGAAGGGTCACTTGCAGCAGAGAAAGAGAGAAGCTGGGGGGAAAGAACCAAAAATACACATCCTAAGCAGTTGGGTTTGCTTTATCCAGCAGGTCCAAGCTCCAGAGGGGTGTCTGAAGTACAGCTCTGGTGGGGTGTGAAGCCCAAAACTGAGTTCCATGACTCACAGAAACATCTACTGGCCTGGATGCCTTCAGGGGAGTGGATGCTGAGGGTCTCCATGCCCACGGGTTCAACTCAGAAACGATGGGGAGCCCATGCAAAGCTTGGTGCCACCATTAAGGTGGTGGACCACTGAGATTTTCCCTCCTGTCTGCTCATCTCCCATGTCTCCTGGCTGCCACATCCACACAAAATCACTCCAGACCTGCTGGAAACTGGAGGAGTGGGATGGTGGAGACCATTGGAGTGATGCCGGAGGAACAGCACCCACTGTGTCTGCTCTGCCTGGTGCTTCTGCAGCTCAGGCATCTGGGCATCTCCTGGAGCTACAGCTTTAATACACATATTTATGCATTTTTATGTGAGGTTTTTTTTATAAGCATGAAAATGATTTACAACATTTCATATTACATTTTTTTTAATCCTTTAGAATTAAAACAAATCTTTTCCCTGCTTTGCCCAATTTTAAGGCGTCTCTTTTGTTCAGCTCTTGCAGAAAAACATGGATGGAAGAAACTCCTAAAATCCCCAACCACTGGAAACCAAATTGGTGTTTTACAAGTTAAGTACTATAACAGAGCGAACATACATGTTTAATTTGAAAATGTTGATTCCAAATGGATTTTTGTTTTTAAAAAAAAAAAAGCTCCCCCCAAGCAAGTCAATATTTGTAATCAAATTGAAATTTCCTCTGGGAATTATTTATTTTCATGAGGGCTAATTTTTGCAAGGGAAAATTCTATGCAGGAAGGTTTTAAGTTGCTTTAAACCAGCTTTAGGAATCTGGGTGATGGGAGGGGGCTGGGAAATCCTACTCATGCTGGAGCTCACTTGCCTTTGATGAGAGTGAGCTGATGAAAGACTTTAAACTGATTTTTTCCTCTTTGAAGAGGGTAAAGAGTGAGCAGGAAGGAAGGAAGGGGAGAAATAGGAAAGAAGGAGGCATTCAACACCAATTCCCTTCTTTATGTTTCTTGAGAACACAGCAGCATGGCACGGGATTCACCTCTGGCAACGTCAGACATTAAACTGGGGCATCCCGGCTGGCTATTTTTGGCTTCCCACACAGCCAAAGCGCACACACAGCACTTCGGGGTGCTGTATCGTTCACCTACTTGTATCCGACATCAACTGCAGGATAAGATGAGTTGTGCCACTGACTTCATCTGCCTTGAACAGATGAGGAGCTAATAGTGACAGGTCCATGTTCACCATAGCCCAGTGAATCCCATTTGAGCTGCCTGACCTGCTGTTGACTGGTGGAGCAGGAGCATCCCTCAGGGTACTGCAGCCCCTCCATGGGTAACACAATGGGCCCATGAGGAGGAACAGGTACCTTTTATTGCTGTTAGTGCATTAACAGGGCTCCGAGCCCCAACAGAAGAAGACATATGGGGCTTCCAACACCCATAGGTAAGTCCTTCAGAGAAAACTGTCACGACTCAACCTTAAGATGATTTTCTTACAGAATTTGTGTCCATTTTACCGCAACAGTTGGGGTTAATGATGAGCATAATTTACATTACTATGCCTTTTATTTTTGTATTATGATAAATTGCCTACCTTCCTGTTCCTCTTTATTATGATGCGCTGGGAACTCAATATAGCGGTAGGAAAACAACACTGTAGCGCTGCACTGTCAGCCTCCAACACAGAACCAGCACACCCAGGCTACAGCCATCCACAGATGCACAGCACCGTGTCAGATGACTAGCTCCAAGGCAACTGCCAACATGTGGTTTTAGTGGAAATGGAAACGAGGTGATTCGAGATCTATTTTCTCTCTAAGAAAGCGCCAGGAGGCAGAAGCCAGCCCCCAGCACCTCCCATAAAACACCCCAACACGGGAACTTGCTGCTCCTCAGCCTGTGCCTGTGGATCTGTGAGAGACTTTTTCAAAAGGAGGAGAGTTTTCCTCCTTGCCCCCACACTGTACCCTAAGGAGAGCAATGGAGATGGATGGACTCTGATTTCCCAAAGGGAGATAAGCACACCTTGTGTGGTTGTGGCTCCAGGCACGGCTCCTGGGTGGCTCCTAATCACCCATCCTTGAAGCTTCAGAAACATATCCCATCTATTTTCCAACTCCAAGTATTCATTACCTCCAGAACACTGCAGTCTTAGCCCCTTTTCTGATGGAATAGGGTGAAGAGATAACCAATCAAAGCTCCTTATTAACAGTTACTTGAATTTGTGCCCTGATTTTGTTGCTCTGCCCAAATACAATCCGTGCCTGGACAGCCACATATACAGTGGCTAGAGAAGGGCTCTGCTGGAAACACTTAGAAACTGGGAGGAAAGTGATCAGGATTATTGGAGTGATTAATTTGGAGTTGTTGAAGACCATCTTTTAAAGATGCTCTAAATGTGTTCAAAAAAAAGCCACACTGATTAAAAAAGCAATGATAAAAATGTGCCTTGGTGAGATGGATGGTGAAAGAAGCAATAAAACCAAATAAAACCACCTATATGATAAATGGGATAAAAGCAAGCCAGCAGCAACAACCATCGGTCAGAAAATGGGAGATGCAAACAGGGCCTGACAGTAACTTGTGTCATGAAAGGAGCCTTAATGGAGATGGAGGGGTGGTTTCCCAGTCCAGGTGTTTGGGTTCATGGTTACATTGGCAGTCGGGAAGCACAACAGGTCTGTGTCAGTGATTTTGAATAGAGTCTTGCTGTCATTTGGGTGATCCTGAACTGGTTCTGAAATATCCCTGCCTCCCCTCAGATACAAGTTCTTTTTAAAAACCAGAAAAACAAAGCTTGGAAGCCTAATTCTTCAGATGAAAATGCAGAAATGCTTCTGTTTGGAGCTTCTGATCAATATTTTAGCTCTACTATCACTCTTAAGGACTCAGAAATGAGATCTTCTGGGGTTTTCAGGTCTTCCAGAGGGCTGACATCACTTGCAGGACCCAAAACCTGATGTGTTCAGCATGCTTAGGTTGGACTTACTGCCCATGGACAGTTGGTTTGGAGCAAGTCTGGAATTTCCCGGGACAGGAGACACACTCTGCATGTGCAAGACCATCACGGGTGCTGGAAGGCATCCATGCACCTATGCTGGAAACTCCGAACCCCAATCCCTCCTCCTGGGAGTTTAGCCCACTGTACATGCACAGAGCAGCCAGATACCACAGCAGGCAGCAGTGGAATAGATTGCTGCTGTGAGATCTGAGCACAAAGTGGCTTCAACCACTGCTGGCATTGGCACAGAAAGCAAGAAAACATTTACTTCCAGGAGCAGGCGCAAACACAGGGAACTGCCAATTGGCCAAAATCAAATAAAACATGACCTCTGATGAACTGAAGTCTTAATACTTTCAAACACCCCTGCACTCAATATTGGCAATGTAATCATTTATCTTTGAGACACAAAGGCTGAAGGAGGAACAACACCCGCAGCTCCTGGAGATGTTTCATTACCATCATTTCTATTACTGATAACGAGGCAGCAAACCCCTGCGAGGTCCCCGAGCTGGGCTCCAGGAGAGCATTGCCTGCACCTCTTCCCCGAGGGAAAGCACAAACCCCAGGAGCTGGGTTTTATGAGAGCACCTGAACCTTTTCAATTAGAGGAAATACAGAATGAGACAGAATAGAGATATTCTTTCCTGGCAATAAAGTCCTTTCTTTCGGCTTTGTTTTCAGTCCTGCAACCTGCCCACTACTCCCTGGGTAACCATGCACCCACTCAGCCTTGCTGGCTCCTGGAAAAAGCCCCTTTTAAGTGGGACAGGAACAAACTCTGAGTTAGAAATAATGGGAACCCTTTGGGGGAAGAGTAATAAAACAATCTGAGTTTGATTATAAGCACAAAGCAAGAGCTGGCAGCTGATGTGCAGTACACACCACCTCCCAATCAAACAAATACCCAGAGCGCAGTCCTGTCCAGAAGCAGTATAAATATCTCAGCAGTTTATTACCTTGTTTCCTGGATCACTCCAAGCTTCTTGAAACCAGTGTGAAGCACAGGCAAATCCATTAAAAAATTGATTTTGGTTATTTCTCTTCAGCTGCTCTGACTTCAGTCACGTTTCTTTTAAACTTTGGCTACAGTAAATTCACCCTCTGCCTTTCTTCCAGCAAGGTGTTCCTCTTCCTGCCCTTGAGTCTTCTGGAGTCACCAAGGTGGCAGACCCAGCTCCTGGATACTGGTCTATAAACCTCTTTCTGTCGCAGGACAGAACAGGCTGCTGCCAGCAATTAAAGGCAGGCAGCTTCTCACTGTACCTACACTCCAAACCCATGGCCTGGGGAATGCTCCAAGTTACACTGGCCTAAATCTCCTTATGCCAAATCTGAGCCTCTGGGGACAGCTCATCTTGCCACGAGGTTTATCCAGAGCCCCTGCAGAAGCTGCAGTTCCTCATCCCACATCCACAACCTGAGAGGTCCCTCATTTGTGTATTTCAAACCCCAGCACGATCACATGAACAGGGCAGTTGGAGGCAGTTTGGGCTGGATCATGCACTTCTGGTTTCTGCAAAATCTGAAGGCAGGGAACCAGCAGTCTATGACAACCTCTGCTGCCATACCCCTTACAAACCTTTCAGCAGCTCCCTTTTCAAGACATGTAGACATTTATAACCTGCTGCTTTAGGAGGAAAGGGGGCACTGCATGGATTGGACATGGCACTAGCATACGGGGAACCATATGCTCTGCCAGGAGAGAAGCATACGGAGATTAGCAGAGAGGCTGACCCGGGGCAGACATGTCTGGGGTCATGGCCAAGGCTGCCACAGCCATGGGTCCTGCCCCCTGAGCAAACCACAGCTCAGCACAGCTCTTCTCATCCCCATGGGCCAGCCATGCCCTTATTACCTTTGGTGGAAGGGTGAAATTAATTCACAGCCCATCCTTTGTGCACAGGGCACCCCAGATTTTATCACAGCTATAAGGGAGGACCTTGCCCCATGAAAAAATAACCACTTTGCACCCTTGTAGCAGCAGCAGCATCAGCCAGCACTGGGCAATGGTACACAGGGCATCTGCCCCCTGGCATCCCCAAAACATACAGCCGTGGCCAGGAGAAAATGCACATCTCTGCTGTGATTTGACGCCCTGACTGCAATAAAACCATTTGATGATCAAGGATCTTTTTCTACAAGGCGTATCAGTCAATAAAGCTGTCAAACAGGCAGGGCCAGGAGCTGGTTTAAGATGTAGCAGCAGAGAACATTTTCTTACCCGACCATCACGGTGTTTCTGGAAGTTGTTCATCCCCTCCACTGCTTCTCTGGCAGCACAATCTGTCTGCAGGTCTGCGCAGTGAACTGCATCGCTGGCACAGCTGGAGTTAATGTTGGCGTTGGGAAGCAGGAAGGAGGATTGTGTTCATATATATGCACATACGAAAACATGTACTTTTAAACCCAGGAAGTTCTCGTCACCTCCCAAAGCTCGACCGCTGGGTTGTTGGTTGCAGGATGCAAGGACCGGGCTGGCAAAGCAGCAGCACCGGGGCTCACAGCCAAGGGAAATGCTCCCCACAGCAGCACCCTGTGCACTGGGAGAGTCACAGGGGTGGGTTGTTGCAACCCTGGGGCTCCTTGTGTCCACATCTAGCCTGAGAGTCACCCCTTCAGCACAGTCTGGGTAAAACTCCAGTGCATGGCTGTGACCTTCTTTGCTGCAGACAACAGCCACAGTGATGCTCAGCCTGGGGGTCTCACTTGGACACATTCTGCCCTGATGTGGCTGCTTGGCAATACAACAGCCGGTGTGCTGAGGGCAGCAGGCACAAAGGGAGCCTGTAATCCTCCCTGACCAGAGCTGCCCTTTCTCCTGGGCATGGGCAACTACACAGGTCCTTGGTTGCTTTTCAGCTGAGAAGCTGGAAGGAGCCTGCCGGGAGCCACTCAACAGCACCACAGGAGGCACACAGCAGGATTTGAAATGCCCCTGAGCAGGAGGGTTGCATGTGCTGCACCCACCTTCTCCTGCTTACCTTAATACCTCAGTGAGCTGAGCACCCTCCTGTGCCCAGGGAAGGGAAACAGCTGATGGCGTCCCCCCAAGCCTGGCATCGTCCCTCTGTGCCCAGCAGGAGGGCAGTGACACCTCTGGCTGGGGCAGCGCAGCTCCTCCACTGCTTCTTGCCAACAAGTCCCAGCTTCTGCAGCCCTCTCGAATCCAGATGCAGGGAAGAACCTGCAAGATGACAGAGAGCTCTCTTATTCCTGCCGTAATTAGTCCCTTTGGAATTCAATTAACAAGCTCCCTGCTGCAGCTATCAAGCCATTATCAGTTAGGCAAACAGGCGTACAAGCCAGGCCAGGTCCTTGTGAGTACAGCATAAATATTCTAGCATGTCCAAGGGGAGCCTGTCCTTCCACACCCTCTGCAACTTACTTTAAAGTGGTGCCCCTCTGGTGGGAATTTAAGGGCTCTGCTGATAACAGCAGCACCTACAGCCCCCCCACTCACCATTCCAGCTGGAGAGCATCCACAAGCAGTGCCAGAGAAAAGCATCATCCTGGTGTGACCACAGCATCACAGGGCTGACCCTGGTCTGGCAGGGTTGGTGCTGTGCATGGTGTGACTGTGCTGTCAGCTCTGCTGTCCCTGTGTGCTAGCATGGTGCTGGGCATGTAGACAGGCACTGAGTGTGATCCCTTGCCTGTCTCTGGGGTGTGTGAGTGGGCTGAGATACACACCCATGATGGTGAGTAACAACCATTACAGCAGGGGCTGAGTAACTTCTCATTTTTATGGTTTTCTGGCTTTTTCTACAAGCTTTGCCAGGCTGGAAATGGAGAAGCTGATGTTTTCTGAGATGTTCTCCTGGGCTTCTGGAAGTGGGGCTATGAGAGCTCAAGAGCAGGGCTTGAAATTGGGCTTTAGCCTGGGGAGGACTTAATGCACATCTGCCTCCAAGGGCAAATATGGGGCCAGGGAAGTGGGATGCTCCATACTTGGAGGGACACTGGTCACAGCCTTGCCTGCATCTGCTGTAAAAGCACTGGGATGTGACACCCTGTGCTGAGGAACAGGGCCTTGCACAAAGGTCTGCAAACCTCTTCTGCACCACCAAAGGTACCGCTCTGCTTTCAATGCAGGAAAACTCCTTCGCCTGCTATGAATGATATTTTAACTTGGCAAATTCTATTCAAAATGAAACTCACTATGGCAAAGGAAGAAAAAAATACCATCTAATGTTTGTACTGCATCAAAATGAGCGATGTCACGTGTCTGGGCTGCCTTGGAAAGCACAGAGTTGCCAGAAGATGGTGAATGTCTTCAATATGAAGTGAGAGGGACCAGAAGGAAGCTGCTAAAACCTAGAGAAATTTTCCAGTTACTGCTTCTGTTGATGCATTTCTCTTCAAGGAGCATCCTCTGCTTTGATTTAAGGGTGCCCTTACAGCTCGGGGGACCTGATAACTATGATGGTGTCCACTTGAGATTGATGTGTGGACGTTAACACCAGCGCTTCGGGCAGCAAGTGCTAAAGCATTGATTTCAACACATACATCCCTGCTCCGATCTCTCCATCAGTCACCCAGGGTGAACTTCCAGCTCAGGCTCACCTACAGCCTGAGGGTGGATGTAGCCGGGAGCCTGCTGGCTCTCTATAACCTGGTTTACCGAATGTCATGCAGTCCCCGTGCCAGTGGGAGAGGAGCACATGGTGGTGCAGCTTAGACCTCCCCACAGCGCCCTTGCGCAGCGGTGCCACTGTCCTAGGGGGATGTTTGATGTCCTTCCAGCTATTCCCACCCTCATGTAGTGTTACAAGCCAGGACACTGCTGTGCAAAGCCCTGCTGAGGTACAGGACAGCCAGCAATGCCAAAAGCCACCGTTTCCAGGGTACGGATGCCAGTGTACCCCAGCGGGTGTTAATTCCTTCTGTAGCAGCACAGAGGCCCTTCCAGCCCAGTTCACTGCCCAATTAGGCTGAGATTAGACAAAACTTAAATAACATGTGCTACTTGTGGTAGTTTGGCTCCAAGTAGTCACATTGGAAGTCGTCACGGAAAGGTCTGGGCTCACTCAGGCAGAAACAAAGCAGCAACAAAATGCTCCTTCCCACCCAAATAACTGCTGTAACAAAGCAAAGCCCTGTCAGCAGTTTATCATCCCTTTTCCATAGCAAAGCCTCCTCTTCCTGGCCAAACAAGAGGTTTGCTATAGGGAAGGACAAGCTTGAGAAAGGCTTGAGGGAGATAATTTTTAAAGATGCTCTTTCAGAACCAAAATCACCTGATTTTCACTTCCATTTGCTCGTCATAGAATCACAGGATGGTTTGGGTTGGAAGGACCTGAAAGATCATCTTGTTCCAACCCCCTGCCATGGGCAGGGGCACCTTCTACAACATCAGGTAATGCAGCAGAGGTGGAATGCATCATTTCCCCAGATAAACATCAATTCCCATGTACTGCTTCACGATCTATAACGAAATAAGGGTCACAGTGACCCTGCAACTATTTTGCTGATACTCTGCTTGGCTTGTGGTGATTTAACTGAGAACAAATCTCTAAATGTCCATAATAACCCCTTAATTTCACAAATCACAACTCAAACCTACCATGTCATCTTTTACCTGCTGCAAGACAACAAACTACAATGGCTCAAAACTTTTCTTCTGGAATAACAAGGACAATAAAGTTCTGCGTTAAAGACAAACCCCAGGTTCACAAGATGCTTTTGGAAACATATTTCTTTCCCAACTTCTAAAAAATATCAGATCTTTGATGCTGAGGAGAAAACAAAGGAGGGTTTTATAGTGTAGACCAAGCCCAAGCGTATAGGGGTGTATGGATGGAGAGGAGAAGCCGTAGGTGACAGTAGCAGACCCCGAGCTGGTGTCATGGGGGTTGATGATGCTCTGTAGCCCCATTTTTCACTCTCTCCTCAATACCACAGTGACACCAGCTTTATTCTGTCATTCTTGTAAAATATTTAGTGCTTTTCTCCACACATGCAGCAGTGAGTTGGCCATCTCGCAGAGGAAAAGTGGTTTAAAAATTAATTGAAAGCTTTTAAAAATTAATAATTATTTCAGTTAATTAAGGTTGCAGCTTAACTTTTTGTTTTTAAACTGTTAACAATTTGGGAGCTGCTGCACAGTCACCATTGGAATAGAAAATGATGGGTACCAAGAGCTGGAAATAAGTGGTCTTCATCGTTTCGCAGAGCAGGTTTTTGGTCTCTTCTACACCATCTGCATTGTTATTGATGGCATTACTACACCTATCAAAAAATGGATCCATAACACTGTAATTTTGCTGGAATTTCTTTTGTTCCAGATAATTTAAAATGCATTCTTGTTGTCCATAACACATTTGGATATGGATTTTTTTTTTTAATGGATACTTTTACTTCTCAGATCCGTTGTTCTTTATTTCATAGCATCTGATTTTTAATCACAACTATTATCTTCCTCCCTTTCCTGATTTGTTACTTATTATCTGTAGCTCGGCTTGCTCTTCTTGCTTCCTTTTTTTTTTTTGCCAGGATTTGTTGTGATCTTTTCTTTGTGATCATTGTAAATACGCCTGTCAAGTAGGAACCGAAACAAAAGGCATTTATTTCTCTGAGAATCTGAGAAATTTCTGCCTTCCAATGAATCAGTGCAAAGAGCTATAAAAAAGTGCTGTGTGTGTGAAAACTGGCCAGCAAATTTTGCTCAGGCCGTCTGCCTAGTGACTGCATCCGAATGGCATGGTTAATTCCTGGGGCCTCTTGCGCAGACACAAAGCCTAGCAGCAGGAGCTGCTGTGCATCCTGCCCTGGTATCAGCACCAAGAATTGCCTTAATTTCCTAAATCATGATCTACAGTGCTTATTAATTTGTAAATCTGAGTATATGTTGCCCTGCAGAGGTGGATGCAGAACAAGTTCAAAGAATCACAGAATCCCAGACTGGTTTGGGTGAGAAGGGACCTTAAAGCTCATCCAGTTCCAACCCCCTGCCACGGGCAGGGACACCTTCCACTAGAGCAGGTTGCTCCAACCACCGTGTCCAACCTGGCCTTGAACATTGCCAGGGATGGGGCAGCCACAGCTTCTCTGGGCACCCTGTGCCAGCGCCTCAGCACCCTCACAGGGAAGAGCTTCTGCCTCAGAGCTCATCTCAATCTCTCCTCTGTCAGGTTAAAGCCATTCCCCTTGTTCTGTGCCTACAGGTCCTTGTCCAAAGCCCCTCTCCAGGTTTCTTGTAGACAGAGTTGACCCCACAACTCCATACCCAGAGCATCCCACGCAGCAGATCATGGCTGAAATACTGTGGGGTGGTGCAGGAGAAGGGGGTGATCAAATGAAACCATGCATTTTAACATCCCATGGATGAGAAGGACACATCAGAAACCTCGCCCTGGTGCTGTGTAAGCCCAGATATCCCAGCCTATTTCGTCACCAACACCGGCTGCATCACGCACTGAGGCTGCTCTCAATGTGTTTACATTGATTTTAGAATATGACTTTTCATGAAATAAACTTCGATTGAGAAAATAAATGATGTTCTCAGGGGGGGTGCAGGCAGGCAGCTGCTGTGCCGGGTGTGTGCTCCCAACCCTCGCAGCGCTGATTCCCTATTACAAGCACATCATCATCGGGGCTTGGGCGGCTCAAGCATTCCCATTCAAATGCAAAGTATTCAAAACTTTATGTATTTCACTTTTCATGCAGAAAATCTGCCTATTTCTACTCAGCACACGAGGAACTTTCGTTGGGTGGTTTAACCTTGAACAAAATATGGTTTAACCATTTTCAGGACAGGAGAATGACTAAACTCACACCGCCGCTGTTCTGCACCACTGCCCTGTGGCTGAGGGTTTAAACCTGAACGTGGCAGAACTGCAATCTGTAAGCAAAATATGTATTTTTATCATTATCCTTTCCTAGCGCTGCAGTGGAAACGTGCTTTGAGCCCTGCTTCATTTGAGAAATGGGCTTTTAAGCTGTGCCCTGTTGTTCTCTTCTTCCTGCCCATGTTTGATGACCTGCCAACCTTCAGCTGGCGCTGAGCACAACTCTGCAAAGGATCAGATGGGAAGCTGTGGCATGGCCCTCATCCCGGAGATGTGGCTTCCTCTGTAGGTGCAGTTACACAGATGCTTATCTTCTCGTGGAGCTTTCCTGGACCATGAGTTGAATTTTAAATATCATCTTCCTCAAAGGTGTTTCAAGAAATTAAAGCACCATCCGGATTCTCTCTGTACAATAATGGAAGGTGAGAATGATGTACAATGGGGAATCCACTCACAAAAGCAGCTGGATGTCCCCTACAGAAAGGAAGATGTTGTGTTTCAACCTGAAAGCTCATGTCTTGTGCTAAAGGCAGACCCAGTTTCCAGCCTGGACTGAAAATGCAGAAAGATGTGCATGGAGACACCCCTCATCCTCCTCCGACCTCAGATTAAAGCTTGGCCTGGTCACCTGTTTCAAGAGTTTCCTGATGTATTCCTACATAAAGCTTAACATGAAATAAAATTAAGTAAATCACCCTCCTGGTGGGGGGTGGTGTCATAAGGCTGATGGGGCCCCAACCATCTCATATATCTCCCAGCAGATGCTCTCCCCGAAGCTGTTCATCTACCCTGCAGCCCATCCAAACCTTACACCACCACCCACTCGGGTAGAACTTCAATTGCGCAGAATATGAAAAAATCATTTTCTTCCTGCCTGTTTTGAATGTCTTGATCCATCCTTTGATACCCCCGGTCTCTGTGCTGCGGGGAATCGTGAATAATCTCTCCCGTGCTGCTCCTCAGCACACAGCCCATCACTCACACTTCTTCCAGCATGAAGAGCCTCAGTCTGTGTAATCTCTCTACCTGCAGAGCCATTCCCCAACCCTTATCTTCCTCACCTCTCTGCATCTTTTCTAGTTTCTAGGTGGTTTTTTTTCTGCCTTCTTTTTTTCCCCTCCAGTGAAGGGAACAGATTTCCAAGCAGTATTTAGGTAGCAGGTGAATTATTGATCTGCACAATGACAAATTGATCTTTTCTGTTTTGTTTAACACTTTTCCCCTAAAAATTTCTACACTCAATTTACCTTTTAGGCTACCACAGATCACTGCAGTGATGTTTCTGTAGCAATACCTGCAACATGGGTATGCAAGGATAAAAGTTACCTTTCCTGAGCAGTAATAGCTCATTTAAGGCTTACGACTGGTTCAGCTACAAATTGACGCTTTTCCCATGCACAGGATTTTGCTACTGAATTTCATTCTTGTTTTACTGTCCAGTTGCTCAGCATTGAGAGATTCTGCCACAGGTTTTCACCATCAACTCTGGCTATTGAAATATTGTCAGCAGCTTCACCAACTAACAGTTTTCCTTTCCTTCCCCAGATCATCTCCTGATCTGGAGCTGATGCTCCACCACAGGTCCCTGGGTGCGTCTCTTGGCACATGTATTCCACCGCAAAATCTAATTTGTTCCTAATTTGCGTTTCATACTCTCATGCAGTTATTAGAGCAGGAACTTCTGCTTTACACAACAGTGATTTAATATCTTTAAAAGCCTCTGATGAAGACAATTTCTTTTGCTGAATGCACCTCCTGTTCTGCAAACCCACTGGCTCTCCAAGGGCTCATGATGCATCCTTCTGCAAAAGCCACATCAACTCTTCCCCTCTATTTCATCTTAATTCTCATGCCTACTGACACCTTTGTTATATTCTTCTGACTGTTTGCCATGTGTAGGCACTGGCTGGGCAATCCCCTGGGTTGCTGCTGGGGACCTTTAAATATCATTGCATTTACCACCTTTGGCACCACTGTCCCTTGTGCACCACTGCTAAAGGGCTATTTCGTAGACACATCCTCTGGGCTGAATACCCTCTACTCCTCCTGATAGTGTTCATTTCCCAGTTTACTCCCCACCCTCTTCCAACAACAGCTGATTTTGGGATGGGTCCTCTATGGTGAGAAGAGCCCTGGAGGGCTGCACAGCTACTGAGAGGTCTGAGGAAAAGGGCTCGTTATTCCAGTTTTACACCTCAGAAAGCTGCTCATAAAAAGAAGGTTCCTCTCCTTTGTCAGAGTTTTACACTTAATTTGTCATCTCACACTCTTTTTTAAATTCTCCTCATTTGAACATGACTTTTGCTTTTTGAAGGATACCATTTTACCTCTGACAGGCTCCTTTAGTCGGTTCTTTAATGAGAACAGCTAATTTCTTCCCCTTTTAAAGTCTCTTCTGATAACTGTATAGATTTGCTCTCATCATCTAATTGAAGATCTTTAAACAATGTCTAAGTCCCCTGGAAAAATGTTACCCTTTTGGTGGCTGCTTTTAATTTCTTTTTAACAAGCCTCTCCACTTTTATGTGGATTCCCTTTTGAAATGAAGTCGCAATGAACTTCTTCAGCTTTATTTTTAAACTCCTACAATGTTACTGAGTTTAAGTACATTTCAGACACATTTATAGAGGGGCTCTTCAATAACAGCACTTTAAATCAGCCCTGTAGCCTGCTGAGGATCAAATCTAGCATTGCTTCTCCTAGCTGTCCTGAGAAGGAGTTATTTTCCATGTTGTTTCCAGACATCTATTAATTTGTCTATGGGAGTATCTGAAGTAGTGTTGGGCTGGTTTCCAACCCCTTGGTCCCCCCATCTTCCTGATGGTTATTACGGTTAAGAGTCATATAGTTGGGTGGGTGATGTTGTAGCCTCAACCTTTTGCATTAGCTTGGCATTTAAAACCACAATGTGTCTGTTATTTTTGAAACATTCATTGTTCATTGTCTTACTCTGCACTAATATCCAGCCTCCTCCTCCACTTGCCCCACTGGAGCACGTTTTGTCCTGCTCCGATGTGCCTGGTTTGCCAGTGCTCTTGTAGTTCAGGGTCTTTGGGCACCATGAAGGTCACCCTGGCCCTCCGGATTTGCACTGAAAACCCATGTGCTGGGATAAAGCCTCTGTACTGTCCCACAGTGACCTTAGCTGGGCAAAAGAGACATCAAGTATACATCTTTTCCAAAGGTCTGGGAGAGTTGCCCACTTCAGCTGAACTATTGCTCCTAAAGATGAACATGTCTATGATCCTACAGCATTACCTGGATTCATATGCACTTGGGCAGCTCCAGAGCCTGTTACCAGGCTGGAACCTCTCACCAGACTGAATTTGTAATTTCTGTTGAAATAAGTATTATTCCAGGGAAGTGAAACAATGTTCAAAATCAATTAAAAGCCTCAGGTTGTGCCTGAGTAGAAAAAGTAATTTAAAATTGTCCAAACGCATTTTTGATGTATTTTAAACTAAAAACCAGACCCCTCCTCCCCAGTTCTCAGTTCACAAAATTTAAGCCAGGGCTGCCATTTCAAAGGAATATTAAAAATAAACCCCAAAATGCAACTCTGTAAAGGATGTGAAGTGTTTTTCAGGTTTCCTTTTGGATTGCAAGTTGCCATCGTGCTCCGTGACCTGAAATATTGTCTGCAAAGGCTGCTCTGACCCCTCACATCCCCTTGTCACAGAAGAGCCAGGAGCATGTGGTACCATCCCTGGAGGGGAGGCTGGATCCAGCTGAGGCTGGATGTGGTTCTGGCAAACCTGCTCTAGTGGAAGGGGTGCCTGCCCATGACAGGGGGTTGGAACTGGATGAGCTTTAAGGTCCCTTCCAACCCAAACCAGTCTGTGATTCTATGGCAGGGGGAAGGTTGTGAAAACCCAAGTACCCCTCCCATGTTTCAGGCTGAAAGCAGGATTACTCCCAGGCCTCATTTCCTCTGAGCTTTTTATCACAGCTAAGACCTGCCAGGAACATTCAACACGAGAGGAGAGGGAAACCCAGCAGCAGAACCCGGGTATCGCAGGCAGCAGGCGCTTCTCTGAAGACAGCCAGCAGGATCTGCCATCTACCCTGGCTAGCTCTGCCTGAAAACATTTGTAAAGCAAGTCTGCTCTCCATTAAGACAGTGGGGAAAGCCTTGTTCATGCCAAAAAGATTTGTCCTGGCAAGGTCTGAAGCAGATACACTTCGCTTTAAACTGAAAAGCGTCGCTGGCAGCATTGACTTTGCTTGTATCACAAGAGCAGTGCAGCCGGCACCATGGAGAAGAGGGTGGCTGCAGAGGTTCAGCTGGTGTCTCATTTTCCACTCATTTTATGTGATCTCCTAGCAAATCTAGCAAGCCCCATTGCCACATTTCTAAAAATCCCAAACCCCTGTAAATCCCCAACATCACCCCTAAATAAAACTAGGCTCATGAGAACGAACAGGTTTCCCTCCAGGTGAGCATGGACAACATTTTCCAGGCATTTTGTTTTTTCCCTTTTAAACATACACAACCTGCTTATTCATTCACAGCTGTCACAGTTTCACATCTTCCCTGTTCATGCCTCGAGCATCACTTCTCTTCCTCTGCATCCAGAGCCTTAAATGCCACCAAGCGCGGCTCCCGTTGGCCAGTGTACCTGGTTGTTGCTGTGCAGTGATGTGCTTGTCTCGTACAGCTACAGCCACGTGTTTCCTTGTCTCCATGCAATCTCTTCCCAGAGGCTCTGGAGGATTCTGTTTGCACTGCACAGCCTCAGACCCTGGGCTTCAGGGATAAGCCAGATTTTCTTCTGATTAAAGACTTCTGAAAGATTAAAGATACACAGCCGGGGCCCAAGTCAAAGCTGCAAAGCAAAGATCATCCTACAACTCTTCCATTTGCAATTTGATTTTTGTGCAGTCTGTTCTGCATTTTTAAACATGTAAATTGGAAGAGGCAATCATCTACCACAGAGCATCATAGTGCTCGGGCTCCAGAGCAGGGCTGGAAATGGAGAGCCAGAGTCTGGTCAGTCCCTATTCCTAAGGGTTTTCATCCCACCCCAGTGTTTTGGCACAGCCAGTCCAGCTCTGCTGGGTGGGTCTCCCACTCCTACACAGCCCCAGGCTCTTGCCTCCACCTGGCTTTGTTGTGATCTGCCCCACTTTCTCCTTTCCTCCTATTCCCAGTACTTGTCTCCATCCTCCACGTACAACCCTTCTCATCCTGCTCCATGGCCTCTTCCTCAGCCTGGATGACAGCAAAGGTCCCTCTATCTCCCCCAGATTATTTTTTTCCCCAAGGCAATAGGCAAAACATCCTCTTCTCATGCACCAGAAGTAGTTGCCCACTGAGCACTGGACCATTTAGTAGTGTCTCCCCAGCCTGTGCCATCATCCCCAAAGAGGGCTCTCCGGCAAAGAAAGGGTGTGCCCAGTAAGATTTTTGCAGTGCCTATTTCTGTTTCTCTCACTGAACGCACCCATCAAGCCCCCTTGGCACCAAACAAGCTCCTACTGGACCCCCTACATGATCCTTATGAGCAACAGTCTAAGCATCCTGTTTTGCTTGCTTTGTGCTACTGCTTCGTATTACCTGAACAGCCAGGAGCCATCTGAGCAACATCATCCTGTCCCAAGCTGTAGAAGGATGAGCATGGAGCAGTCCAGATGGGCATCCAGCTCTGTTCCAGCACATGCATTGAGACCCAAATGCAGGGAAGGTACCTGTGGGAGATCCTGGTGACATTGTGCGGCTGTGGATCATCCTGCCCTGCTGCCACCATGCTCATCAATTGGTCCCAAGGAGTGAGCAGGTGTCTGCAGCCCTGAGGGAAGTCTATCCAGTTTTCTGTGTAGAGAGCAGCCCCAAAAGGCTTTTGGAACAGAAAGGGCCAGTTTTGCTTGATGAGATGACCTTTAAAGTCCCTTCCAACCCAAACCACTCTATGATTCTGTATGTTAGGACACTTTTTCTTCTGAAATTGAGATGCTCGAAGTGGCCAAGTCAAACAGTAGAAAAAGAGCCATGAGTAGAAATAAGGGTTTATGAGCAGCTTCCCCACCCACCACATCCCTGCCAGCTGGTCCTTCCTCCCAGCCCAGCTTCCAACCGACAGTGACTCGCAGAGCTGCATCGGTCGCAGCATCATCCCTGCTGGGCTCTGGGCTGTTTGTCCTTCCATCACCCCTGACTCCTATCCACAGCGGCTGGGCACAGGCTGCAGGGTCCCTGCTTGGCTCGTCCTCACCTCCTCCTCCTCCTGCACCTGGGAGACTGGCCCAGGTCAGGGCTGTCTTCTCCCAGGGGAAGGAGCAAGGAATGCCAGCTCCTTCAGAGGCATCTGCCTGATTCCAACACTTCTATTAGAGAAACCTGACACACACACGCCAAGAGCGCACGCAGATCAAACAGATGCTGTCTGTCACAGAGCTTAAAGCCTAATTACAGAAGATTACAGGAACTATTTATAAATATTTATATCCATTTAAATATATTTATAAATGTATCAGGATTGGATAAAAGTGTATATTGTTACTTTAGCTTAAGACATAACCAAGTAGCATTTATAGAATGCTCATACAGTAATCTATTTGTATTAAGCTTCTTTTTGATTTAACATGGACAGCAGCTGTTAATGTTTGAATTGCTGTTACTAGAAAGTGGGTTGGCACCCACGAAGGGGAAGGGGTGAATAGATGCTGAGAAGATTTGGGGCAACAGAGCAAGTATTCTTATAACATAGAAAACTCCTCCCCTTCTTAGGCAGAAACCCTCCTGGTTCACCAAGAAGGATACTGGAAATATATAGTTAGGTTATGGATCGTTTTTCATCATTAATCAGCAGATTTACCATGGCAGCACACTGCCTGCCTTCCCCCATCACTCACTTGCATTGCGCCTGGGGCAGTAACCATCTCCCACAGCACAGCTCCCCAGTGCTGCTCATCTCACTTGGGTCCTCTACATGTGCAGCAGCACTCAGCAAGTAGAACACCTAAATCACAGTTTTGTGTCACCCAAAGGCTGTCCGACCTCACAACTCACTGCTTTTGTGGGATGCTATGTAGCAACAACCCTCCCCTGGGCACCTCCTGATGCACGGCAGAGTCGTACTTTTCACTGTGCAGCAGCTTTGTTTGTCTGATGCTTAGGAAGGGCTTCAAAGGCATTTGGAAAGCTACCTGTGATTTCCTCCCTTTTCTTTTTCCAGTTTGGCTTCCTGAAGGAAATGTGTGTTATTCAGACAAGCTGAGCTGATGGGGCAAATCCAGCGCTAAGAGGGTTGGGTCTCCAGATCAACAGATTCATCAAAGTTGCATGAAAGTCAGGAGATGACTTTCAAGCAAAAAGTCCACTTGCAAGCACAGTGGGGAAGACTGAAGCCTTACCTATGGCATTCAGCAGGTGATGGGCCGCCAACCTGGCTAGAGGTCTGGACTGACCTCCACGCTGGCTGCAGATGGCTTTGGGTGGATGTGGGGGTGCTGGAGGGCACTCAGGGTAAAGGATGCGGCTGTGGAGGAAGCACTGGGGTGGAGGGCAGTGGCAGCAGACAGGGTAAATTTGGGAAGCACTGGAGAGAAGGCAGTCTGGAGCAGCAGCAGGGAGCACAGCAAGATGCTCTCCACGTGAGCTGCTCCCATGATTGGACCTCAGGATTCCCACTGTCCCTTTCAAGAGGAGGGCTCACCTGGGCTCTGTCAGGCTCTGAGCAGAAGAGATGCTGCCTGCTCTTGATCTCCATCACAGGCATGCTGCCGTGTGGTGTGGGCAAGCCAGCTCATCCCTGCCTCCTTCTAAGCGCTTCTCTTTCCCCCCCACCCTCAGGAGAAGACAAAGCAAGAAACTTGCTTCATGCTCCCGGCAGGGTGGTTTTGAGCAGGACAATCCCTTCGGTCAGGCATCAAGTACCAGCATGTGAACCATCTGCTTCTTTGACTAAAACACTCGGAGAAAAGCTGCTGGATTGGAAAGAGGATATTAATCTGAAAAGCATACAACAAAGCAACTGCAGGGTGTTTCCCCCCTGAGCCAGAGCAAGCGAGGGAAAGCTGATTACCATGACACACAGGAGCCCTGATCTAATATTCCACTTCAAGATTTGCAAATAATGTGCCCATTAACATTCATTAGCTCTTTAAATAATACCTGCCAGACCTTCCAGGCAAGGAGGAAAGGCCCCTGCACCCAGAAATCAATCACATAACAGCCTCCAATTGTGCTTTTTCCATAGCTACGTAAAGTTTCAATAAAAACAAGGCAGGACAGAGTAGAAGAGCTGGAGCTGTCACTGCTGTGTGCAGAGCTGCACAGAGACACCCTTTCCACTCCCAGCTGCAGCATGAGCATCTCTGCTAATCAGTGGGCTTCTCTCCGACAGCTCACCCAAGTTCATCAGGGAGGCTCCCTGCAGGAATGTGTCAAGCCAGCCTTTCACCACCCAAAATAGCTTCTGTCCTCCAGCTCCTCAGAGCAGCCCACAGAGATAAGTGCCATGGAGAGGAAGAGGCTGGTGTCATGCTCATAGTGTCCCAGGAGATGAGACTCACTTGAGCTTTGGGAATCCCACATTAATACCCAGCTATAGAAAGGTCTGAGGGGGCCTCCTGCAGCCCCAGTGGAAGAAATACCCTAAGAGAGGTGGAAAAGTAGAGGTTTGATACCCAAGGCATAGCCATGGAGCTGTGATGCTACCTACAAATCTCATTACTGTTTATCATCTGGACTTTCTGCTTTCCCACCTCCCTGCTTCAGAAAGGGCAGATCCTCTACTGAAAGTAAAGGGCGATCAGGGCAAGGGATCAAACATAATGGCTTGGACATCCAAGACCAGCACTGTGCCAGAAGACTCAATAAATGAAGTTTCCTGGCTATTAACTGCAAGTCTTCTGCACTGAAATTTGACCCAGCCAAGAGTATCTATGTTGAGGCTCTGCCAGGAGGACCTTGTTTTTCTGTCACCACTGTGACTGCACCCCAAGCAGACCAGAGGGATGAGTTAGAGGGTCCACCAGCATGAATAGAGGTCATGGGCACTGGTAAAACAACAGTGCTAATTTATTCTTGGAATCCCATATCAAAAGCATGGGAACTATGAGTTATGGGAACTATGGACTGAAGATCTCTTGGGCATGTCAAGCTAGGTTTGGCACTGGAAGGAGGCTTCATGTGAAAGGTCTAGGTATAGAGAAGCAATGCTGCTGTCACCTTGTCTTTAGCTGATTTATACTGATGGACACAGTTTGTGCCACCTACCCAACTACCAGCATGATCTGGTTCCCTTTTCTCCACAGCTCCAGCATTGGTTTGAGCATGTGCTGAGCTGCTTGGACATACTAAGCCTAGAAGAAATCAACCTGCCCGAGGGTAAAGAGCTTCTCAGCAATGTAAAAGGTATGGTACAACCCTTGTGTGCAGCAGTTCTGATCAAAACAGTGAACAGGGGCAGTGCTGTGGTACAATGGCTTTCTGGGTTAGTCATCATCACCCAACTTGAGCACGCTGAATCACCCTGCTAGCACTCAGCATGCAACTGCTAGGCACTGTAAAACTCAAATTAGCTGTCTGTACAAGCACAGTCTGGAACTTGTCTGGTGTATTTTAGTGCTTTAACAATCACAGCACCAGATAAGTAGGTCCCTTTACTAAAGGCCACAAGTAAGCCTAGAGGAATCTTGGGGTCTGTAACACACCATGTTCCTTAGCAAATGGCTCTATGTTGTCACAGATGCCAGTGTCTAAGCAAAAACACTGGGAAAGGCATACTTTCCTTGAGAGAAACTGTGCAGCAAGGAGGCAGCTGCTTATAGCTGCGTTCATCAGCCCAAAATGAGTTTGAGTGGTTAATAGACAACCTGGAGTGACCTGTCTGGTCCAACTAGCCAGGTCAAGGAAGGGCAGCAAAAGAAGAGTGATAGGTGCTGCGAAGGGTCTGCTTGTCTGCAGGGTTAGTGAAAACTGTGCTCCCCAAAGAATATTCTTGAGCACAGAGGTCAAAGAAATTCCTTCAAAACATGAAGGTGAAATACAAAGAGAAATAGGGGACAAACTTGCTTAATGTGTGAATAGTGACAGTGCAATGGAGAAGCACAGAGGGAAAATAGTTTTGTGTTAAGTACATCTCTGCAAAAAAAAAAAAAAGCAAGAGCAAAATGAGGTTATGAGCATACTTAAAGGGCAGTGATCTGATGAAGGAGGGAAACACAGAATTAATGTCCTCTCCTGGATTTCTTCACAGATTTACCAAGCAAGATGTTGCCAGATTGTTCCACATGCCTGGAGAAATTAAAGTTTCCAGTTGCAGAGCGGAACAGTGGATGTTACCACCACACTGATACCCAAAACAGATGGTGACCACCACTGCTCATGTGGAAGACACCATCTTTAGCCTAGTCCTTCCTCAACCCCAGACCTGCTCCCTTTGACCCTAGGTCTCCCCCAGCTTGTTGGGTAACAATTCTCACCTGAGAGCTGATCTACATTATTTCTAAAAGTGCCCATTAATCCTCCCTGCTGACTCTCACCAGCTCCTATCTAATTTATCCTACCAGCTACCACAAACTAATCTAAAGCTCCTTAAAAAGAAGAAAATAAATCTGTTTTATGCTATGTACTCTACTCCCTCATCCAAGACATATGTGAACATGGATAAAATCACTATTTAATAGTGCTTGGTCAAGCCCTGCTGCTTGTTCCACAGCCTCATTTCCAGCTTGTTTGGATCAGCTATTAAAAGTTTGTATGAATCTTGTGAACATGTTCTTGTAGTACACAAGGGAAGGATTAAGGTGTCTGGTATATGGGAACAGCCTGAGAGCAGACTTGTAAGTATTATACCTGGGGTTTGAGTGCTGCATAGGGGAAAATACGGAGATAGGGATTCACCTTGCAAGATGTTGGGGTCTATCAGAGGAGTTTCCTGTGCTCCTGTTACACTTGACAGAGACAAAGCCAAAAGGCATTGGGGACACAGAATCCCAGCCTGGTTTGTGTTGAAGGGACCTTAAAGCTCATCCAGTTCCAACCCCTGCCACGGGCAGGGAAACCTTCCACTGGAGAAGGTTGATTCAAAACCCTATGTCCTGAAACACGGCCAGGGATGGGCCAGCCACAGCTTCTCTGGGCACCCTGTGCCAGCGCCTCAGCACCCTCACAGGGAAGAACGTCTGCCCAAGAGCTCATCTCAATCTCCCCTCTGGCAGGTTCAAGCCATTCCCGTTGTCCTGTCCCTACAGGCCCTTGCCCAAAGCCCCTCTCCAGATTTCTTGTAGCCCTTTTAGGCACTGGAGCTGCTCTAATGTCCCCTGGGGAAGCAGAGAGGTGGCTACCCTCTCTAGAGGTGGGAATAGCTTAGACTCCATAACTTTCAGGAAGGTTAAATTTATCCTATAACAAGTACTTGAATAGTTTTCAACTCTCCTTCCTCACTGTTGCTTTTTTTCCTGTTCCTTTTTCAGTACCTTGGATCACCAGCCTCTAATTATTGCCTGCAGTTATAAACACGTACTTCTCCCTGGAAGAAGTCCATTATTTTTTTACCTAAAAATTGAGGGCAGTTAGCAGATGCTCCAGTAATGTGAACACTTGCAATATATTATTAAAACAAGCCCTCCCCCCTCTGCTTTGAAAGAGCTGCTAGCACTGCTTTCTGCAACAGGCTTTTGAGAGTTTCTGTAATCCCAAGCAGATAGCACCCCTTAGTCTGAAGAACAGACTATGCAATGGGCCTTCCTAGCACTAAAAGCAGGGAGTCAGTGGGAATTTCTGTGCAGTGCATAGCTGTAGATAAACTCTTTTGCAGGCATTTAAAGCAGGAGTGGAAGAGACACAAGGGAGCCCTTTCAGACTCCACAATTAGATCAATTGAACTTGGTCCCCAGGGAGCACCTGCTAACCCTGAAAACTCAAAGCCCAAAGGCAGAACTTCAGGCAAAAGCCAGTTTCCACAGTGTCCTTACACCTTTAAAATCTCAGTACCCATCACATTTAAAAGCTGGAACAGTGACTGGATTGATCCACCTGCAACAAATCACCCTGACATAATTTCAGTATTAAAATTCTTTGTGTTAGTTGTCCATAAATAAAAAAGTTATTGTAAAAAAAGTTACTATGAAACCAAAAAGCCATCATCATTGCTTTATTTGATTAAATCCTTAAAGCATCTAAATGCCCTATTTCAGTTTAGAGCTTCATTTTTAACAACAAAGCATCTTTTAAAAGTTACCTGGGTCTAATATTTGATAACTCAAAGTGCAGGAAGATATAATGTTTATATTAATTTCTCTAACCCATATAACCTATTAAATATAAGCAATATAATGTTAAAATGAAGTAAAATTAATACTATATTATTAACATAAGGAACAATATCCAAAGCAGCACTGGAACAGTAAAAGGGCTTGTTTACTGCATTGAGCTTCCCATTACCTATCACTAGTGCTGTTGCTACTGAAAAAGCCAAATAGTCTTTTGCAATGTGATTTTCATTACACAGAGCCCAGGAATGTCTCATGGCTTCCTGCTTGAAGAACAAGGTGATGAGACTTGCTGGACTCCCGTTGGCCCATGGTTTTAGCTCATTTTGGCTGCTATCACCATTCATCAGTGGCTGTTGCCTGGCTTGTTCCAGCTTAGCTCTGCAAATGCTGCATGAGGACGCAGCAAGCCTCAGTGGTAATCACATAACAACCAACCTTTACATTGATCCTAGGGGGGGCTTTTTGTGCCACTTGCCGACCTCGGCAGTGAAGAGAGCAGGCTGCATTAAGACCAGGTACAAAAGTAACACCAAGCACCCTGGGGAAGGGGCCCTTGAAGCCACACTGAGCTCAACCTGGTGAAGGACTTGAGAGGCCAGCAAGCCCTTTGACATCCAGACCTTTTTTCTCCTCCAGAAGGACCAGTGTCACCAGGATTAGGAACAACAGAAGGGTGAGCATAGCCTGAGACAGATACCAGCAGGCTTTTTATGACTGTGTTATTAATGATGTTTTCCATATTAATTCAGAATGTTAGTATTACTGCAACAGAGATAATAACTATTTGTTATAGTTTGGTTGGACTGTTAAGACTGTAATTAGACTAACAGTAAATCCATAGCTCCATGAAAGAGGTGCTCCCATTTTACACGCAATGACAATTTGGGTCTGACAGGCAGGTGGGGCAGGGTGAAGGGGCAATGGGGCAGATGCAGCCCCCAGTTCCCCACCATCAGCAACATCCCTGCAAGCACGGAGAGAATCACCAGGGGACCTTGTTACAGCTTTGAAATAGAGCTCTCCAGCCAGTACTGATGTCTGAACATGCTGGAGAAGGGTGTTTGAGGACAGTTTGGGATGGTCTCCTACTTAGCAGGTCATCAAGTCTGCACCTTGCACAGATCATTATTGGTCAGTGTCTCAATTAACAGCCATCCCAGGCTAACTTGTAGCTGTACCATTAATTAGAGGTCAGAGATGGCTGGAGCTGTCTTACCCAAACTGGTAGGATGCACCTCCGTATATATTCCCAGAAACACAGAGCAGCCAAAATACAGAATATGCTTCATTTGCTGCCTCGGAACTGCCAAGAAAAGACTTGCCCCAGGTGGGCATCTCCTAATTTTTACCCATCTGATCACTTTCTGATGAGCAAGGATCAGCTTTGCCAGGAAGAACAACAGACATTGCCCCTAAGAGACAGAATAAAGCACATGTGCTTTGTTCAGCACTCCTCTCCCTGAAGCAGAAAGCATCCCAATGAAAGCTGAGGGCGGGGGGAGCAGTGAGGAGTAGCAACCATCTATCCATCTGGTAATGCCTTAAATCGCATCCAAGACGAGCATCCCATTAACTTTGTTTCTCTGAAATCCTATTTAGGGAACCGGCTCGTAAGATGTGGAGTAACAACAATGTGACTTTCATATCACTTTGAGAGAAAACACTTGAATGCACTCTTAGTTTATCTTGAGAAACCAGTCACTGCAACTATGAGCCAGAGCTGGAGAACTTACTTTCATGCTGGTTCCAATTGATAAGCCCCAAACCGAGCCTGATAGTTGTGTCTTGTTTACCCAAGTGACAAGACGACTCTTTGTGTCCAAATACTTCTCTGAAAGCACATACCTTAGGTAAAGCCTTGCAAGGGACTTCAGCTTTGAATGCTCTCCTTGATTCACAAGGAAAGGAGAGGATGCTGCACTGGAAAAATACCAATAGAAAGAACAACCTGCAAACATGAAGCCTGGCAGCAATCACATCCTCGGTTTGCTTGGTTTTATCTCTTAATAGTTGTTGCCTGCTCAGCACACATGTTGTTCTCAGTGGCAAAAACCTGCTTTCATGGGGAAAAAAACAAACCCTGCTTTTCATGGAAAGCTGCTGCCTGACATGGCACAGCAGTTATGTGCTAAAAAGCTGAACCCCCACAATGCAGCCAAGAAGTGCTGGCCCCTGATGGGTTAGCCCCCAAGGACTCCAAACCAGGAGGAAAGCCCTACAGAGAGGCAACTCTCTGTTTGCCCATCCTGAATTTAGGTGCTTTATTAAGCACTGCTTGCAAGCCTGCTGCTGAATAGCTCATCTAGGGAATATCAAACTGCCTGGAGGCAGAGGATGTTTGTGCCTTCAGGCAAGGATGGGGTTTACCCTCTGCCCCAAACAAGTGCTAACAGGATTATTTCAGGAAGTGTGGAGGAAGAGATGGAGGGGATTCTCCAGCTGTGGTTTGAGAGCACACAGCAGCTGCTGGGTCTTGTATCGAGTGCTGTCTTATGTGTGCTTTGCCAGACTTGCAGATTAGGTCCCACTGGGGAGAAACCACAGCTTTAAGGGCACTTTGATAACAAGCTGGCTGCACAGCCCAGAGTCCCATCACTCCTGGTTCCACTTCCAGTGCAAGCCTGATGTGGGACAGAGCATGCAGGCACACATGGTCCTGCAGAAAATAAGCCCATACAGCAATGGTGAGGGCTCTGCACTCTTCCAAAAGTCATCTGCCCCACAAGCACACTGCAGATACAGCTTTCTCTGGTGATGCAGCTGTAGGATGGCTTGGACTAACTGATGTAATTCATTATGCTTCATCTCTTTCAAAAGCTAGTCTTAAAGTTTTAGAACCCCAGAATGGTTTGAGTTGGAAGGAACATTAAAGATCCTCTAGTTCCAACCCCCTGCCATGGGCAGGGACACCAGGGACATAATTTTACATATTGCAAGCACGATCTAGTGGGCTGTGATTTGTTCATTGTAACTTCTTATTTTCTTTGTTAATTCTATTTTGTCTAATAAAGTGCTTTAATTTACTCTAATTTCCATATTGTACTGTAGCTACAGAACAGAGATAAAGAGAGCTACAAGAAACTTCAAATAGATAATTGGTTAATTAAAACAACTTAACTGGTATGTGGTTTATAACATATTGTTCTCGCAGAAGCAACAATATGGTGAACTGCTTTGGATAGGTTATTCCAAGTTCCAGCTGCCTTTTATGAGTGCATCCTATAAAAGGGCTGGTAATTATGAAATTCAGATCATTAGGCTCCCTTTCTCAAGATGATTTGAACTGCTTTGTGTTAAATCCTTATCCACACTTGTCCCCCTATCTGTTAGAGACAATTTACAGTTGTCCTGGGAATTAGCATAACTGCACCTACCCTCTGCTAGCATCACAGAGGCAACTTGAGTGGCGAAAACACATTCACAGCTGTCTCCCCTTCTTGAAAGAAGCTTGAATCAGGTGGGATACCATGGAAGGAGGGCAAATCACTGAGCCTGCTCCAGGCAGAAGGTGCTGGATAGGACAGGATGGGTAGTATCAGGATTGGGCTTGGGCTGGAAACATGCAACCCAGGCAGTGTCAGACAGTCTGTAGTGAGGGACAGGGACCAAAGATGCAGGCCTAGTGGAAAGTGGAAAGGGAAGATCTCCTGGGATGAGGAGTGGCTGTGCAGAATTTGCTTCAACCCCAAAATCGGTGGATCACTTGCTCAAAACAAGTCTGGAAGCAAGGATCTACCTGTGAAAAGCAGATGAAGAGGTATTAATAAGCCTCAAATATTCTCTTCTCTCTGGTCAGCTTGTGTCTTCAGGTCACTTCACTAAGACCTCCCAGAAGAGTTGGTCTGAAGGTGCCAGAACATCCCTCTCACTTCACTTGGCTTCATCAGGAGAAATACAGCCCATATAGAAAGGGAGGTTTGAGCTGAAGATTGAGGCACTGAAATTCAGCTTCTGATGTGTCTGTGTGCCCTGTGAATCCTACTGTGGTCATTTCAATGGCAGTTCAGGTACCTAGCTCATGTAGGTACCTGCAGTTATGTCTTAATTAAAGCTGAAGCCCACTTGCAATGAGAATGGGTGTCACTGCACATTTGCATCCAGACAGCAAGACCAGGCATTAGACAAGTGCTTTCTAGAAGAAGCAAAATAGGACCAAAAGCTTCAGTCACATCAAAAAAAAAAAAAAAAAAAAAAAAAAAAAAAAAAAAAAAAAAGATAGCAGGGAACTATTTTTTAGTTCTCAGAGTTCTCAGTTCCAGGTGATTTAAGTAATTGGAAAATCATAGTTGTGAAACAGCTCTTTGCAGAGCATCATAATCAGCCACACAACTCAGCAGGACCTAAGTGCAGCAGAGTGGCTCTAAAGACCCCTTGAGAAACGCGCTTTTCTTGGGGAGACATGTCATTTTGAGATGGCATCTCCAGGAACAGCAGCTCCTTCAGAAAAAGATGAAGTCTTGAATGACCATAAGGATGCAGTGATTCATGAAATGCTTTTTAGGAGACTTTAGCCAGCTTGCTGACAGACACTGTCATTCCAAGGTCTAACTGCTGCAAGAATACTAACTGTAAATAATGTGCAACTCTTAACAGTGCAAAGAAAACTGAGCATTACCTCCAGTCTGGGAGACCTGACTGAGGAAAGCACTGTGGGCTTGGAGAAAGGAGATGACTGCTCACACAGCTAAAGCCAAGCTCATGCTTGCATACCATGCTCAAGTGGTACCTACATAACGGCTGTGTCTTCCCAAATGATGTATTCAGATCACGCATCCTCCCCTTCACATTATTAAGTTTGACTCAGTGCTTTGAATTCTGCTCCGAGCAATCCATAATCTCCAACCAAATAATCATAAGGGCCCTGCTGGCCTTAAAACATATGTCTCTGACAATAGCAATAAACCTATTTATTACTATTGTGACCACTGAAGAAAAGTCCGTGCAGCGCGAGCATCGCATCATCCAGATTTATTTGTAAAGCAAACCATAGCCAGCATTTACTAAAAGGATCAGATAAAAATACTACTCTTAAGATCTACTGATCATGTATGTGGGCATTTAAATAGAGACAGTTACCACTATAAAGACTGGGATAGGAAAAAAAAGACATAAAATGAGATTAAGACAGAAGGATATAAGCTACCATAAAAGTAACTCAATAAACAAGGCAGTGAGCTCGAGTCTGTACCATCCACAACAGCATCCCACAACTATAAACCCAGGGATACATTAGGATTAGGTTAAAAAAAAAAAAATCTAAGGAAGGGAAACTGCTTCTTAACTAGACACAGGTTTTGCAGAATGTCCCAGACAGTGTAACATGGGCCAGGGCACCTACTTCAGAGCTTTAGGACTAGCAAGTGTCTATATCTGGTGCTTGCTAGAGCAAAGCAGCTACTGCCCCGGAGGTTCTGAAGCAATAAATGTATTGACAGAATAATGATAACATGTTTGCAGGAGGAAATTGCCTATATTCAGGCAGTATCATGCTATAACTCTGCATCAGTAACAGGCAGTCTAAGAAATAGGAAGAGAAAGATTTGGAGATATTTTCAGCTTTTAAAGAGAATTAAGCAAAATGGAAATCACTAGCAATACATGCACTAAAACAGAATTGCACACAAAAAATAGAGGAACTGTATGGGCTCCACTGGGGTATCTTTACATATTTAAGAACACAAATGTCTACAGGATCAAATAAGCTTTACGGCCTTCACTTCCCTCCACTGATACATAAAAAGCAAGAGACTTGCAGAAATAGAGTTAATTCACCATTGGATATGCAGAGAGAATAGCTGTAATAAAAATGAATGTGCTCCTTGGCTAGTATTTATTTTTCAAGTGCTCCCACTAAAATCCTGGGTACAATAGAGGCAGAAGTGCAAGAGGACATTTCAGACTTTTATGGGTAAAACAACCCTCAATCATGAGCAGGAGAGCAGAGGAAGTGAAAGAAATGTCATTCCCTATGTAAAAAATATGATCAAGGCTAGACTAAGAAAGGTTTTCTGGTGCTACAGATTATAATGCCAGTTTTAGGAGCTTTCTCCCTTCTCTGCAGAGTAACTTTGGAGCTCAAAATATGTCTGCAGCTGGAATAGGCTTTTGTGGCTGCTCTCAGAGCAGCCGATGTCAGTGAATATTAGTTGACAGGGAGTTCTCAAATCCCATTTTCCCCTTCAACCCACTGTCCCTCACTTCATGGGGGCGATAAACAGTGACATGGAAAGATATTTTGAATCCTAAAATCGAGGAGAGTTCTGACAATCAGAATAACACACCAGACTCTGTACTTAAAAATATCTATTTATTGGCCAGCAAACAGCCTTTAGTGTGTATATATATATATATGTATAATTTTATTTGCTTACTTCCTTCCATAAAAAAGTTTATTCTGCCTAAAATACTAAGATTTTATCAAGGGTGATAATACTGTTGTGATATGAGTGGATCTATTATGCTTCAGGCCCTACCTATTGCCACCGATGGCAGAGGGAGGCAGCTTAGATTTTAAAATGATGAGATGAGAAGCCTCTGGCACCAGCAGAAATGAATCACAGAAGGGAGAGTGCAGCCCCTTTTACAGCAGTGTATCTGGGATGTTAACAGTGACTTTTCAGCATCAAAGCTGTCCTACTTCTAGAGCCTTATCGTATTTGCCAAAGCACAATTCAGGGAAAAGGACTTCAGCAAAAAATTACGTTCCACAGGAAGACTTGGTAATAAATAAATCAAATCCCACTTCTAGAAACAATTTCCATGATCAATAATGAATAAAAAAAAGTGAGGTCCAAAGAAGTGTTTTGACAGCATGACATGCAAGTGAGTGACAGCAAGGATTTTGCTTTAACAGCAATATCAGTGCCTGATAAAACATCACATTTCCCTAGACTAGAAAGGTGCTGCAAAATAGGAAGAAAAACTCAACACGCCCAACAGGGTCTCTGCAGCACAGCCCAAAGACAGATCACGTTCTGAATAAAAAGCTACCTCCCGGGCTCAGAGTTGCTACACTGCACAGACAAAACTTGGCATCAGCACATGGGTGCAAAGATGGGTGGAGTAAACTGCTTGCACTGAGGACCAGGGCAGCTTCATCTTTACACAAAGGCCACTGAGACCAGGATGATGATAGAATGGCTTGGAAGGGACCATTTCAACCCCTGCCACAGGCAGGGACACCTTCCACTAGACCAGGTTGCTCAAAACCTCATCCCACTTGGCCAACCCCCTGGCCCCACCCTGGCCTACAACACTGCCAGGGAGGGGGCAGCCACAGCTTCTCTGGGCACCCTGTGCCAGCGCCTCAGCACCCTCACAGGGAAGAGTTTCTGCCTCAGAGCTCATCTCAATCTCCCCTCTGGCAGGTTAAAGCCATTCCCCTTGTCCTGTCCCTACAGGCCCTTGTCCAAAGCCCCTCTCCAGGTTTCCTGCAGCCCCTTTAGGCACTGAAGCTGCTCCAAGGTGTCCCCTTCAGGAGCCTTCTCTTCTTCAGGCTAACCCAGCCCAGCTCTCTCAACCTGTCTTCACAAAAATACTCCCTACTCATCACCTGTCTCTGGCAGAGGCCTCAGCTGACTATTGGCACAATGTGGGACTATTGATCATCAGGTGCAGCACTTGGGGTGTGTAACCATAGATGGGATCTATGCTGCAGAACAGCAGGAGATGTCCTGGTACCCTGGTCCTTTACTGCCTCAGCATCTTCTGACACACAACCCATCTACCATCTGCATTCTAGGGACATGCCAGCATTTGAATTTTCAGTTGCTAAAGGCATTTTCAACTTTCAGCTTGCACATACCTAAATTTCAACTCTTCCGTCTGTCTCTAGAGGGCTTAATACAGAAACCAACAACACTTAATTCCCTGAAAGAGCAAAGAAGTATGGGTGTCATAAGACACTGCAGTCCAGAAAGGTTCTGCGAAGGACTCATGCTGGATGAAAAGTCTATGTCGTGGGGAAAAATGGCTCCAATTCACATCTAAACAGCCTGTACATAAACCATTAAGAGGTTCAAAGATCCCTGTGCCTCTAGAGACATTAAGGCACAGCCATCTTGCAGGAACTGACCTTTTCCTTTTGTAGAAAAAGCCCTTTTGTTTTCCGAGGATAATCTTGGGTCTTGCTTAGACATAACCAAACCTAATTTTGGTCAGTAACAATATGGAGCTCATTTGCTGGACCTGACACATTCATGAGCCAAGACCTTGCTGTCCTGCTCATCTCTAAGTGCTCTCATGCTGCCAGGGCTCAACTAAGCACTGTAAGGCACAACTGATTATTATGAGCTGTCTTTTAAAGTAAAGAGTGTCATGTCCAGCTCTAAGCCTGACATCATCTCTACAGATGAACATAAAATCACAGAAGCAAATATTTCTTTCGTGACCACAGTTTCCAGTTTCAATGACTCTGCTACAAACAGAAGGATAAAGTGCAAACCCATCCAGATAAGTATTTATGTAAATTCCTTGTAAGGACCCATTTCACATAACTAAGAACACTTGGGCACCAGCTATCTGAGAATAGCAACAAATTTAAAAACAAACCACCAAGAAAATGGAGCATAATTGGGAATCCTCAAGAATAGTTGACATGATGCCAAAATCCCACAGTCCCACAACTTAAAGAGGAGCTGTGCTGCTTTAATTCCATTCCTGGTGACTGTCACAGCCTGCAGCAGAGCTGGCTCAATGTGCAGAGGACTTGTGAGATGGGCACATGCCCATCAGTTACCATCTCCAGTTTGCACCCACGGGCCAGATTTGGCTTTGAGGCTTCCTGATAAACCGAGTCCTGATCAGAATCTGAAAATTAAACTAGTTCACAGCTTCACTTTCCCACTCCCCAGCAGTGAGTCAGACAGCTTTGCAGAGCAGCACTGTGCTGAAGATCAAGAAGGGAAATGGGATGATGAACAGGCAGCAACCAGCTGCTCCTCTCCCAAACACAGCAATAAGTTTTTCTAGTCCTTCTCTCTGGTTTCTTGGTAAACCAACCATGACACCAGCTGAGTCATCCTGCCTGCCTCCGAGGACAACGTGCCTGGGGTCAGGGCTGCCATGAGCTGGCACCCAGGCACCCCTCCAGTGGTTGCTCCCATCTGCCCAGCACTCTTGCAGCATAGACAGCACTCAAACCCGTGCCACCTCACCCCAGACAGCTCCCTACATCCTACACCAGTGCTTCTCCTCCTCCAGACAGGAGATGGTGAGAAATTGCCACTTGTGATATAAGAGCTGGGGTGTACAGTTTCTTGGTGTGTCTAAATAGGGGATGCAAGGAGATTTATTTAGTATGCCATACCTAGACTATATATAATCCTGTAGTCCTGGGGATCAGGAAGAATTACTATTTCTGCCACTTGATGTGTAATTTAGGGTTTGGGTTTGCTTGGTTTTTTCTTCTGTAGCATCAGCAAGCAGCCACAGGTAAAGGTGGATTTGGCAAGGGATGCTGCATCTTTCTCCCACGCGCAGGATTAACCTGATCACCAGGGTTGGGATCAAGAAGGAGGTTTTCCTTAAACCAGGGATCATAGGGATGCCTTTATAATTTTCACCTTCTTCTATAAGATGGCATTACAGTACCAAAGGCCACCTGGCCATTTTTACTGAGCAAATACCCTGCTGCTGCAGAAGCCCACAACACTGACAGTGTTCACAGTCTTTCTCATTTACTACCTGACACACTGGTTTCTGTAGTAGTCGGTGTTTTAGCCTTGGAGTTAAGTACATTAAAGTATTCTGGAGGATTATCTGTGGCTTTTGAAGCTCCAGGATGTTCCTCTGAACCCCTGGATTTAATTTCTATTTTGGAGTTGTCTGAGCTCATTGTAGCCCCATGCACTCCTCCAGCCTCTTTCACCAGCTACATGACACCACACATCATAGAGGTACCCAACAGCATCACTCTGATTGTTATCCTTACTGATTTACAATCATTTACCAGGAACACTCAGAAAAGCCTGCTCAGGGGCCAGAATACACTATTATAATTATGATTTATTCTCAATTAATTATTAGCTATATCTTTTACCAGCTGTCCTGCTATTTTATGCAGGAACAGTGTTCAGCAAAATAACTTCAGCAATTTCTTTCTGTTCTCTGTTTTGAGCCAGTGTTCCCTTCTCCCCACCCTCAGAAGCTTTCTCAGTATTTCACATTAGCACAGAGTGTATTATTAAGCCACAAGTTCCCCAGGAGTTTCTTCAAAAACACTTGGAAGCCCATTGCACAGCATCTCTAATTTAAATGCATTTGACTCAATAATACAATTTAATAACCACCATAGTTACAGTTTAGAAAGAAAAATATCTCATTAGCTCTGTAAATTTGCAATATATTGTCCTTTTTTTTTTAATTACCAAGCAGAAATATTTGGGGAACATATTTGACTTTTCAATAACTACCATAAATTTTATCCTGCCCACTTACTAGTGGACCTTATCCCAGCATTAGATTCCTTTTAATTCCTAATATTGGATTTCTTTTAGTCTTAAATTTTTATTTTCTTTTGTTCTTTCCTTTCCAAGCCACATACTGTCAAATACTACAATAGCTCAGCTTAGAAGGTAAAACCCAGATAATTAGTGTTATATTAATTATTCTCTCTTCCCTTCTTTCTATACTGCATGCATATGTCTGCGCTAACAGCCCCTGCTTGTCACCTACACTTAAAGAAACATCTTTACCTCTTAATAAGCAACACTATTATTTATGCATGTATATCATTCACATGCATTTACTGTCAAGGCACTGGCAGCCATCCAGCTGCCAGCCTTATCAATATAAAAGGAGAAGCTGGAGAAGGGGCAGACAGTGATTTCAGTGTCGATGCTGATTTGCAGACCAAGTTACTCCTTTCTGACAGGACAGGGGCTGGGCTGCGCATTACTCTAAGGTGCAAAGCAATTTATTTATTTATTCTGCTCAACAGAATCATGGGTGTTTAGTATCTACTCAACTATGCAAGGAAAACCTCCCTGGGAACAAGCAAGCACCTCTGTGTTTTCCCTTACCAGTTTTACTCAGCATTAAGGTTGCCTGGAGAAAGCAACACAGCACCTCCCTACCCTGGTCCCTGGCTCCCTAGGCCTTGACCATTCCTTCCCCAGCAAAAAAGAGGGGAACCACTTGTATTCCCTGCGACAAAGCAGGATCTGGAACAACATTAGGCTGGTACGCACCTATCCCCATAGCCCACATCAGCCTTTCACTGGTGGCACCCTGACACATCCCTCCCAACCACGCCTCCAAGGGTGGCTTCAGCTTACCAGGGGAGGACACATTGCAACCAGGGCTTGACTCTCCACTAGAAACAGAGGAAAGGGATGTTCCTAGAAGAAGTCATTCTTAGGGGCAAGGACAGCTTTTAAAGGCTACAGATGTGCCACAGCTGAGGGCAATCCAGGGATCAGCCTCATCAGCTCCTCCCTGGCAACTGGGCTCTAACAGAAGCCGTGTGGATCAGCTCAAGCATCTGCTGGTCCTGCTGCTGTGATATCTGTCCTGCCCCAAAGTACTTCTTCTGCCTGTCCTTATGGCAGTCCCAACACACAAAGGGACAACAGGATTCATCTGCAGGGGGAGGTAGGGCTGCTGGAGAAGCCAGGTTGGAGCGAAGTAGGTGGGTTTGCACAGAGAAGCTGTGCCAGCAGGCTTCAGAAAAGTAAGAGCATCTTCTAGGATGCACAAGGGATTCTGCGTGTTCATCCAAGCATATTGAGGCATTGACTTCATAAAAGCTGACTTTATTTTGGATTAGCTCCCTTGTGATGCTCTCCATCCTGCCCTGATGCATTGCCCCGTTGCCCGAGTCCCGCAGTGGGGACAGAGGAGCTCAGTGCAAGGAGCGCTGTGGCTGGTTGGAAGTGGATGGAGGCAGGAGCAGAGATGCTCGGGAGCAGGCCAGGCAGTAGCCAGGCAGGCTGTGCACAGCCTGTGATTGCTGTTCTGGAGGCTCAGCCAGACCTGTGAGCTGCTCTGCCCCTCCCCAGTGCCTCCCCCCAGCTCTCTCTCTGCACTCCCTTCCCTGCCCTCGGGTTCTACGGCTATAATCAAATCATAACTTTTATTAAATTTGAGATTACTTTTTAATGGAATCAATTTCTTGCGTGGTGCTTTTCCCTTCTGCCCCACGGCTCAGCTGCGCTCTGCAGTTCTCTGGTTTTACTCTGGCTTTTATCTCTGCTGCTGCCCTAATGCCAAACACTGGCTGCATAGGGGAGCACCCATGCCCCTGTCCTGCCTGATGGACAAGATGTGGTGTTTGCTGTGCGATGATGCTCACCTCTTTTGTCACTGCAGCAGATGTCTCTGCAGAGGAGCAGAGGCAGGGGCAGCAGGATTTGTCCCATGCTGAAGCTGGCAGCACGGATGGTGTTAGCACCTCTGGGTTCAAGAAATTTTCATAGAATCACAGAATCCCAGACTGGTTTGGGTGAGAAGGGACCTTAAAGCTCATCCAGTTCCAACACCTGCCACGGGCAGGGACATCTTCCACTAGAGCAGGTTGCTCCAAGCCCCTGTGTCCAACCTGGCCTTCAACACTGCCAGGGATGGGGCAGCCACAGCTCCTCTGGGCACCCTGTGCCAGCGCCTCAGCACCCTCACAGGGAAGAGCTTCTGCCTCAGAGCTCATCTCAGTCTCCCCTCTGGCAGGTTCAAGCCATTCCCCTTGTCCTGTCCCTACAGGCCCTTGTCCAAAGCCCCTCTCCAGGTTTCCTGCAGCCCCTTTAGGCACTGGAGCTGCTCTAAGGTCTCCCCTTAAGGAGTCTTCTCTTCTCCAGGCTGAACCAGCCCAGCTCTCTCAGCCTGGCTCCAGAGCAGAGCTGCTCCAGCCCTTTGATCATCTTCATGGCCCTTCTCTTTTCCCCCCAAAGGGAAGGCACCCCTTACCTTTTCCCTTGGCTTTGCTGCTGCAGTGGAAACCCTGTGCTAGACCCAGTTGCTCTGAAGCTCCTGGAGCTCAGACAGGCTCAAGGCACCTGACAGGGGCTCCCATCAAGCTGCTCACAGTGCCTTCCCAGGCTCTGTGAGGATGCCTGCTCCAGGACTGCATCACAGACAGGGTCTCTCCATGTTACCAAGTGGACCACATGCCACATGGATGCCACCAAGCACAGCGGCTCGAGCCCAGGCTTCCCAGCCTTCATGGGTTTCAGTTTCCTAATACCCATATCGCCCCAAATGGCTTCAGCTTCACAGTTTTATGTAACTTTCCAGTCACCTTCCCCACCTCCCTTTCTGCTTATTTTCTCTTTCTTCCTGCAACACCTACAGATTGTATTATATCTTCTGATGCAAAAATGCCCATTCTGCTTTCACTTGTAACCATATAATGACAACAAGAAAAATAGCAGTGACAGTTTTTATTTGGTCCTTCTCCTGCTGATGTTCTTGAAAAGACATTTTAAGATCCTAACTTCAGATCTCATGTGCAGATGTTATAGGTCTCTCAGCTTTCTCGGTTAGAAACTCTATTTTCTAAATTCTTATTTGGGAACAGCAGGTCAGGCTGCCTCCTCCTTGTTTCAAGACCTGGCTCTTGTCCAACCATCTTTCTCACAGAAACTTTCTCCCAGTTTGTAATTCCTGAGTTTTGCAAAGATGGATTTTGTTCTGGTTTGAAGGCACACAGAGCTCGAGCTCGTGGGCTGTGTGCTGTCTATTAGGTAGTTTCATTGAATTTCTGTGGGAATTTAAATTTAATTCCTCCAAAACAAATAAAGATCTATTATTTGGAGTGGTTTCTGCAGATGAAGCCAGAGCAGCAGGTACTGAGCACAGCAATGTGCAGAGGTGCCCTGAGGCTTCCCCAACCTGCATTCAGCACAGCCCTGTGCCTAGCCTGCACCCAACACGTACCAAGGGGCCAGTCAAGGTGTATCATGGGGCACAGACCACACTACACCACTGATTAATCTTTCAAGACAACCAGCAAAAAACTTCTCTAACCCAACCTTTTGCTTTCATCATCTTGTCTGATGTTCAGGTCACACTATAAGCATCCTAAATATTTGTCCTGAGCACAATGTCTGCTGCTATGTTCGTACCATCACGTATCTGCTCTCCTCCTGGAGTAATAAAGCTGAAATCTACTGTTTGATTGGGTCACTAAGAAACAGTATCGTCTTTTTCCTCCGCTCCCTTTAAGATAGAGCATAAGATAAGTGTTTTGGTATATCTGCTCTCTCTGGTCTCCCTGAATGCACTAAAATATCTTCCATGTCTGAGAATCCATGTGGCCAGAAGCAGGTACTCCATAATTAACACATCCCCATAAGTGTTCACAGCAATTAAGTACTTCCAAAATAGTATCAAATGCCCCTTTTCATTTAGAATTTGAAGGAGATTTTATACTGTTCTTTGCATCCTTCCTAAGATAGGAATCCAGAGCTCTTTCTCCAAACTAGAGAAATATCTCATGCTGTGACAACAGGATGAGAAGCCCACAGTCTGTAGTTACTCAGGTAACTTTCTTCTTTCTCCTTCTTTCAAAGTCTGACTTCTTTTTTCAGCCAAGTCCATTCTGTGTGTATCTGTGCCTGCTAACAAAAGGATGTTATTCTTTGAGATTCATTTGAAATGCTCTTCCATGGTCATTTATGAAAGCATAAAAATAGATTCAGTTCTGAGGCATGAGACACATTACCAAAAGCTATATATATATATATGAATAGATATTTGTTTGTGTGTGTGTGTGTGTAGTTTTTAAGGACTACATTCCCTTTTTTGGCTTTGCATATGGGATTTATTCCTGCAAAGGGTGAAGTTTTTTCCAATCTTGCACAAATCACCAGGACTGAGGGAAATGCAGCTCTGCCGTAACTCTGCCTGTAATTAATAAATCATCTAAAGAGCAGAGAGTAACAAGTCCACTTTGAGGTCCAACAGGAGACTTCCAAGTATAGAAGTCTTTAAAAAACACCAAAGTCAATTTCAGTGTCTGTTATCAGCTCCTCTATTGCTGTTGCTGGAATCCATAAGGAAGCTCCAGTTCTGTAAAGATGAGCCCTCCTGCAGGTTTAGGAGAGGAGAGTGGGAGTGGGCTATGGCTCAGTTGCACTGAGCTCGGGGGTGGACATGTCCCGTTTTCTGAGCGTGGGGAAGGATGGGTTTGGTGGTATTGCCATGGTGTTCTCCATGCTCTGTCCGAGCAGCCAGGCCAGTGAAAGCAGCCTTTCAAATACTGACTTTCTGGCTGTGTTTTAAGCCTCAGGTTGCATTAAGTAATTAGCTCTCTTTCTGTTACACTCCTCAAACAAGCACATAAATGCCAGCCTCTTCTGTCCAGCTTTACTAAGTAAAATTTGATACGAAAATCATTTCCTACAAACCCAACATTGTCATGTGGATGGTCATCAACCTTGGTGACCTGGGCAACATTTTCAGCTGCCCTAGTCTTTTCCTGTCTCCCTTCCTACCAATATCTGCCTGACAAATAACTTTTCTGCCCTACTCCCTGGCTCGTTCAGAAATACACATGTCATTATGAAAGGCACTGGGGCTACTTGTCCCCAACAACATGTTCCTGGGGTTAATGGCTCCTGTTCTCAGCTGTGCCCCCTGATTGCTCCCACTTCCCCTGGGACTTGCCTGGCACAGTGATCCCAGCTCCTTCCAGACTGGGACATGATTGGGAAGGTGGTGGACACTATTCTGCACCATTGCTGCTCTCCCAAGGCACACAGTGAGCTGGTGAATATCTCACCTAGCAGCCTCTGCGCTGCTTGTTTCCCACCAAATGAATAATACAAATACTGTCCCTTAGTCTCTGAGGGAAGCACATTTTTCAGTGACACTTTCAAGAGGACAGCCTGTCCTTCCTCCAGAGCCATCATAGCGTAACGCCCCAATCTGCAGACAAACATTATGCAAATGTCTCTTCTGCAGACATAGTCAGAAATGTGTCTTTTCTTGTGCTTCATTAGGACATTGGCATAAAACATCATTGCAGCCTCTGAGGTTTGCATCCTTTCCATCAGAGAGACAAGACTGATTTCCAGTTTCTGTCTGTTTTCATTTCTGTGGCTATTAGAAGCCTGGTATTGCTCCTTGCTACTCAAAGGACCCCACTGGTGGCCCAGATCTCCACATCCAGCTATTTACCAGGCTGCTCTGTCTCCTTCTCAGTAGTCCATGAGCCATCCACACCTCCAGTGAAACTGCATCTGGAAGAGAAGAGAGGAAAAACAATTGCAAAAACTGAACGGAGTCAACTCCAGGTTGGACCTTGGTATCACACCATCTTCAGGCCCTTACTTTTGTCCCCATGGTAGTCCCAGCTCACTTCTTCTTAGTTGGTCTGGGCTCTGCTCATAGGTTGCTCCAGGACTCTAAGCTACAGGGATAAGAATGATGTTCCCAACATCTGTCAGCCTGCTCAGGAAAGACCACAGCCCCTGGGAACGTGTTCATCTCTTTCAAACAATAAATGCACATAGTACACTCCATGTAGCAATAAAAAATTGAAGTTTTCTTAAAAATGAAGCTTCCTTGCCAAAAGTCCTTGAATCTCAGTCTAATAATCCTTGTATCCTGCTGTGAATTGCTATTTTCCATGGGTGCTCACAGGATGTGGATTTTTATGTGGGTGTTCCCATGCTTATGGACATGCTGTTACATGGTATTTTTGCACATGTCCTGTGGCCACTGTCATTTTCTGTGTGGATTTCCTTGAGCTCTGCTCCTGCCTTGCCTGTGGTTGAGCTATTCCTCCCAGTCTGCCCAGTCCAGACCAACCCCAGCTGTATGTTCTGTGTCCCCATACTGCTCTGCTCTTTACTGTGCTGGTCACGCTCTAGCTCCAGTTCAGGAGATCTCTCCCCTGAACCTTTGTCCAAGGCATTTGCACTCTCAACCCATCACCGAGCAGAAGGAATGTGGCACCTCTCATCCTATGTACTTTCTTTGTAATTCCCTCCCGTTCCAGTACAGGGAAGAAGAAGAGCAACGACCATAAATTGACTTTTTGGTGGTTTATAAGAACTTACCAATTCTTTTCATGTGCCCGAAAACCTCTCCTCTCTACTCACTGTGTGAATCTTCTAATATCTTAAGGTAGGGAAGGTTACCCAAATGCCTCCCAGGATGATAGGAATGGGCATTGCAGAGCAGATCTGATCATGGGTTGAATTGGATGCTCTGGATAATACTTTTCCATCCCCTGATGTAATGTACCTGTAACATCATTTCCTTGAAATATAAAAAGCGGAGGAAATATATAAGTAAATATAGTGCCTATACAGTAATAGATAAGTAAATATAGTGCTTACTTGGAGGAAAGCACTGGTGGAATACTAAAAGTGAGTTGTTTGGTCTGACAGAGTACAGTGCGTCCCTGACTTCATTACTCTGTTGGAATATATACTGCTTGAAGGCATTTTGGTAATTATTTATGTCACTTATTTATTTATATATTTATTCTAACTTTAAGCAGGACGAAGTGTGCTGTGTATTTGGTAGAGAGATACTCACAATAGGGTATTTGTGTAGGAAGCTGCAACGGTTTCTAATTGTGAAAGGGAAATCGTCCTAAGAACCTGGTCTATCTTTAATCCTGAAAATGAACATTGGTAATCACCCTTCTACTGAGAAGCATCTTAGCACATTCCTGCAGACTCTGCTGAAAACAAACACAGGAAATTTCACCCTTGAAAATGTTTTGCAAAAAAATAATGAACAAACTCGAACACACTAAATCAATTTTTTTTACATCCTTGGCAGCAAGCGCCTTGCTGAAATTTCTATTAAGCTCTGGAAAGGCTGTTCTGTGTCAAGAAGAAAAAGTCAGCCCCTTGGATTTTCTTTAACAGATGCTAGCCTTCTAATGAAAACCCCAGATAGTACAAGCCCTTGCTTGGTTTTCCTCACAGGTTTTCAAAGGGCTCCTTCTGTACAAATTTAGTAAATAAAAATTTGGAGGAAAAAAACCCCAAACAACAAACCCAAAGACCTAAAAAAAGATGTAGGTCAAAAATTTAGTTGAAAATGGACAATCTTCTCAGCCCGTGGGTGTTTAATAACCTGGGAAGTCACTGAGACATGTCCCTGCAGTGATTTCTCTGTAGACCATACGAGCCCAGCATGTGGGGTGCACTTCCCCATGGCTCTGGCTTGCAAAGCAATTTTCAGTGTGGGGTGCAACAAAGGTTGTAGGATGGCTGTGGAAATTAGCAGTGTAGGCTCAGTCTTCCTTGCCCACAGATCCTGGATCAGCAGAGGATATCTGTACAGGGAATTAGAACTAATAGAGCTTCCGAATCAAAGTCAATGTAAGCAGCAGGATAGCATTTCCCAGGTGTTGGGACACCAAGGAGGCAGTGTGGGATGCTGCAGGAGCGGGCATGTGTATTGGCACCATTTATTTTAGAAATACCTGTTATTTTCTTTTATATTTTGGCTAGTGGAAGCTATTTCTTGAAAGCAGAATAGAACAGGAGGGAATGCATCAGACAGCAGCAATCGGCTGCGTGTGTGCATATGTGGTGTATTTATGTATGTACAGATGTGAGTGTGCTGGGAAAGCACTACAAACCTTTGATACTCAGGTTTGGCATGGCTAACACATCCACAGCAGGACACAGGAATCTGCTGGGGTTTAAGTGCAAAGCTCCCAGAGGCTAGGGAAGGATATAGATGGGTCCCTCTGGGAGCTGTGGGTGCTCTGTCCACAGCAACCAGCCTCAGACCATCACTCATGGCAGGGGTACCACGGGGAGAGGCGTGGCGGTGAGAGCCTTCTCCTCCATCAGCTCCCACGTGCATCCAGGCTGGAGCACCATGGGGTGGCAGGATCCATGCTGACGTGCTGGTAGTGGGTCTGGCTCTTCCAGCTGTGCTGCTCCAGGGCTCAAGGGCATGCTGGTATTGCCTGTCAGGGAGATTGGTGGGATCTGAGCTGCCAAACTTCCCGAGTCATTTACAAAGCACTGTTTGCCCACCCCTGCTCGGCTGTGATGAATGGAGTTATTATATCTGCACAATCTTATCCTGCCCCCCAGCAAAACTCAGTGGTGAATTGAATGTTGCTGGGGAAGGCTAGTGAAGCATATGGAGCAGTGATCACATTTGTCTTGCAGGGAGACAAAGAATTGAGGGCTGCAATAAGCAACATTAAATAGCCAAGCATGTTGGATTACAGCTCAGCAGCTCCCTGCCTGCTGCGGTCTTCCAGTGAGTTTCCATTGCCTTCCCATCATCTTGGGCATCAGGGAGTGGCTGCTGGGACTCTCCTCCCATCCTCTCTCATACCTCTTGTGCATCTCAGGTGGGAATATTTGCCCGGGTGTTCCTGGTCTGGAGTGGAGTCATCTCATCCCACAGGAAGGACTCTCTCCTGTTTGAGTGGACCAGTGGATGCTATTCAAGGCTCTTTTCTCTCCACCCCACAACTTTTCTGCTTCGGGAATGTTGTCTCCAGAGGACAGGCAAGGTGTATGGGCACCTGGTGGAAATGACCTTTCCTGCATGCAGATTATAGTCCTCTATCACATGCTAACCAGATGGGGCTAATTAATGAGTATGAATTAGTTAATACTACTAAAACACTTGGAAACCATGAATCATCACTTGCTGAACCCACTATTCCCTCTGCAGCTGTAGTCAGGATGGACATTTCTAGGACAGAGGAGTCACTCCCAGTTAACATGAGGGTGCAAGTCTGGAGAAGGGCTTGCAGAAACTAGTCTGGGACCCCAAATGATGGTGCATGAGCTCTTGTGCTCCTCCAGCATCCATATGGATGGACTGCACCATGGTGCATGTGGCGATACAGGCGCAGGTCAAGACTATGACTGAGATTGTGTGGTTATGGACAGAGGAATGTTCATCAGGGCTTGATAGTTTGTCAGAAGAGCAGTCAGCCAAAGGCACTGGTCCCCAGCAGATGTGTGTGCATTTGTGCAATGCTGTAGATGTTGAGTACTGGTGTATGCTGTTTAGAGATGATAATGAAGTGGGTGGGCAGAGTTATACTGGGATGAGACTGTTTTGGGAAGGATGTGTGCTGGGCAGTATATTGAATAGGAATGTGGGCTTTCTTTCAGGAAAGCGTGTGTGCTCTGCACACATCTAATCCCCTAGACACTCTGAGAGAGCTGCAGAGTTGGCTCAGGGACATGGCTGCTGGCACAGCACGCGCAATCAGGGCGCACACCCGTGTTGGGGCCATTGGAGAGCAGCAGCAAGGGCCTGTCGTGGTTCCTGGCTCCATGGGGCTGTGTTTGGGGGTCTGCACCTCCTCCTCTTCCCTGCAAGGGCTGTGGGAACCTCTGTCCCCCCATCCACCCTTGGGGGCAGTGAGCGGTGGCAGCCTGGGCCCTGCACTGGGGTCACGAGTCGGTGCGATGCTCCATAGAGCAGTGCTTGGGGCTCTGCCGAATCCCAGTGGAGGGCAAGTGTGGGAAGAACTGCTGGGAAAGTCACAGCCTCATCAGTCCCCCGGAGCTGGGAGCAGAGAGGAAGGGAAAGCATGAGCCCCCTGGGAATACCAGAGCGGGGTTTAACTCTGTGTGTGCTGCATGATGCTGGGGTTGCAGTGCAGGACATGCCTCTGTGCCTGCCCTTATCCATTCAAGGGACACTGTGGACACCCTCACCCACAGGAGCACCCTCGCAGCGATGCCACCAGCTACGTCCACAGATTAAAACCTCTGAGCAAGGCAAGTCCCGGAGAGGGGTGGGAGGGGAAAGAGGCCCTCACTATCACATCAAGGTGGGATCAGAGGCTGGAAAATGAACGATGCAGTTTCTCATCATGTAAAACCACCATCGGCCCCTGCTCCTCTCCTGGCAGTGCAGAGGCAGTGCAGACTAGTCCTGCCAAGGCACTGTCACAGATTTCCTATGCAGTATTAGAGGAGCAGGGAGAGATCTTGGAGAATTTGAATTAAAAATGGTCACGTTGGCATTTGCTTCTTGCTGAACATTTCTTCTCTTCAAAGAACCGCGTATTTTCACAGGAAAAAGGAGAGTAAGGAGCAGACCGTCCCAGGTATCAGGCTGATGCTTTTGTCCTGAGCAATTTTCATCTTAAGAATAAAAGAACTGCATAAAAGAAAATACTGCTGAGCACACTTGGTTTGCAATTTTCCAGCCTTTAAAGGCTGGTCCCATCACTTTCCTCCCAGCGCAGCTTGTTCTCTGGCCCCTGAGGACACTGTTTCCTTGCCAGATACTAATTTTCAGACCTCAGCTCTTTCAGCCCGTTCCAATAAACATCACAAGAATGTTTCTAAATAAGGAATGTGCATTTTTTTTGTTCTCCTTAAGCCTTAAGAAGGAGGGAGAGATTTTGTGAAATGTTGAAAAAGGATTATTGGGCAATGAGGCACCCTTTGTCCAAGTGGTGGGGGTTTGGAGAGGTAATGGACGGTTGAACCTATTGGAGCTGGATAGGTGACCCTTGCTGAGGCTGGAAAGTCAAGGATCATTACTCTGGGAGTGGGATGAAATGAAGGGGCTGCCCACTTGTGTGCGGATATGGGTGGTGGGTACTGTGCCACTCTGTACCTTCTTCAGCTTGCTCTTCGCAAGGATGGACACCTGATAGGATGCTGAAGCTTGGCTCTGAAGAGGAACATTATTGTCAGGTTGTTTCAGGCAATCTGAAGTTGTTTCTCTTGCTTGTCCTTTCCTTCATTCCATCATCTCTGGTAAATCACAACGAAGCCAAGGCAATGGCTTTAGACACTGGGAGCAGGCAATCCTCTGAGACTGCCTGAAGAATGCAGGCTGCTTCTGCTAAGCTGCCAGACTTATTAGTGATTATTTTAATTAAGTGGAAGCTTACAAATGGCTCTGTAAACAAAGAAGCGGCTGGAAAGCTCACTGCCTCCCAGTTGCATTGCAGCAGGCACTTGTGGGTTTGCTGAGATGACTGTCTGTGGCATTACCTATTGTATCTGTGATGGCATGGGGGGAAGCCCAGCTTCACCAGCCACATCTCAGTGGCTCTAGGACGGCTTGCCAGCAAGCTGGGGAACAGCGTGGGTGCTATGGCAGCTCCGTGGGTGAGAAAGCTGACAGAAAGATTCACTAAACAGTTCAGTGCAACCCAAACAGAAACCAGAAAGAAAACCAAACCTTGAGCAGAAGATGCTTCAAGAGCATAGTCCTTTACTATCTCAGTGGGGAGATTGAGAGGAGTTGATTGTAATGTGTAAATGCCCTGATGTCTGCAAGTCAGACAAATGAATTGTACAAGATTGATGCTTTTCTGGGTCCTGTGCTTTAGCCAGGTATAAATTACCAGCTCCTTTCCAGGATATGGAAATTCAGGTTTTTCTATCTGATCTGATGAGATTGACTGGCTGTCCTCTGAATCCCTAGAAATGATGGGAAGGAAGAAGGGCTAATCTACAGATAACACCTGCATGGAGGGTTATGATACCTTCCAAACTTTTGTGCACTGCCATGTGTAACACAGTGAATGGTTCAATGCGCTCACATAACTTGTGAACGTGCAGGTACCCATGGGTTGGGCGGGGCTTGGAGCAACCTGCTCTACTGGAAGGTGTCCCTGCCCATGGCCAAACCAGTCTCTGATTCTATGATTCTAAGAGACATGTGGACATTTTGATCATCAATATATCTGCTCATTCCAGCAGATTCCAGAGCCTGGAAAATGTTTCTCCTCCTCACTTCCCTATCACAGTGTTGAACCTCATTTAACTTACTGGGGCTTTTCTTTTTGTTTTCCTGGCTATCCTCTATTTGCAGTTTTAGTCAGCCAGCACTTGCCACGCATAGAAACATCCCTTTAACTCCCTTTCCTGGATGTAATTTCTCTGAATTTTTGTGAAATCCATCTGCATGCATCCCTGAGCATACAAATCCAATGACACTATTATAATAAGGCTTAAATGCTGCAGCAGCCCGCTACCATTTAAGCTAATAGCTCCCAGCAGGCTGGGACCAGCCCTCTGGGGAGCCACATGGAACAGCTTGCAACAACGGGTTACGCATTTGGAAGTTGCCAAACTTTACTTACTGCATCTTACAGGGCCCTGGGATTTGGTGGGGGGGTTTAATTTTCAGGTTTAGTTCTCCTCTAGTGGCACAGCAGAGGTTTCTGAGCCTTGGTGGGTTTCTGTAATATGGACCTTTCACTTCACAACTGCTGTCTCAAATTCCTTGGATTATTGGCAGTCACCTGTGTGTGCATCTGGAAGTGCGTGTGCTGAAACAAAAGAGATCTTTGATTATGTTTTTTCTTCAGACAACAAGCAAAAGAGCAAACCCGAGGGACCCCCAGCCTGAGAAATCCCAGCAAGTCCTGGGGATAAACACGTGGGCCTCCAGGTGGGGAGGTCTGAGGCAAAATCGTTGGGAAATGCCAAAGGTTTACTAACACGTTTGCAAACAGAGCTGCTTTTGTTTAAAGGAGTTGATATTTATTAGGCATGCCAGTAGAATAAAAACAAGCACAGATGGAGAATAAATCTTCCTGAACAGCCAGTGCAGTACTCCTTGATCATTCAATAAACATCATATTTTAGCACCTTTACTCCTTCCCAGGAAGCTCTGTACCTGATACAAGAGGGGCTCACTGAAGATAAGATTAGTTGCTAGTTTCTGTTCAGCTACTGCCTATTCCCTTTGCTTTTAATGTTTTGATGCTGCCCCTCTGACACTGAGATTTTTCCACTTTAGCCTCTGGTCAAATGGCAAGTAGAGGTATTCTGAATGAATGGAAAATATTTATATCATCAGAAGTCCATGAATACCTTGGAGAGTGTCAGAAACAGGTATTTCATGTTACATTTATGGCATTTAACATGCCAAATGCAAAAGCTGATTGGTGCAACAATGGGTGCAGGTGTAAAACTGACAGATTCCAACACAGGTGGTGTGTTGGTTGGTTGTTTGTGGAGCCCTGAGCATCTGGGCTCATCACTTGAACAGCTTGGGTCGACATGTCTTTCCATTTTGCCTTGTATGTCCTGGACACCCAGAGACTTCACTTCATCTACCTCTAACTGAAGAAAAGCTCTGGTAGCTACAGCTGGAAGCCCAGAGAGTTTACAGTCTCTGCAAAGGATTTGAAATCTGGCTGTGGCTCAGCATATAAGCCCAGTTGCTGAAGCGTATATTTACCCCAGCTCTTTCCAGAGCTGAGGGGGAGAAGGAAAGGAAATGGGATAATTTAACCCAAATCTTTCCTGACTACAGACTAATGCAGGACAGACAAGAAGAGATCCAAGCATTTCACCTCTAAAAACAAGTTTTGAAGCCTTGGATTTTGTTGGTGTATGGTTTTCCTGATGGGAATGTACAAGGAGCCATGCAAAGCAACCAAGCTACCTCAGGAGCCAGGAGAAGCATCCGAAAACATGTTCCCTTTACTGAACGAACTTGTCCTCTTTCAAATCCCTGTCTACTCTGTGTTTGTGCTTGAAAGCAACCACTGGCCATGCAGCAGATGCTCCTGTCACCCACCTGGATGCTCAAAGAGTCCCCTTCTTGAGGACCTCAAGGCACTGCGCTCAGCCGCTCACAACAGCTAGAGGACCACTACAGTGATGAGCTGCCCACGTGCCTGAGATGGACGTGTTCGGGTCCACGTGGGACAAAGCAGAACCCCTGGCAGTGGGCTTGCATCATCCACCCTTACCCAAGCAGAGGCTTGTGTGTTGAGGAGGAATGCAGCTCTAAGCTCACACATTCTTCATGAACTCCAAGACTAAAGTGGTCTCCAGGTGCAGTCTTGTTATGGAGATACGCTAACCCCAGTTCGAAGGACAAAGGTGGTTGGTAATGGTGAGATCTTGGAGTGCTGGAAACAAATTGTTTTGGAGGGATTGGCGTGCACACCCCTACTGCAACTATTCCAGGAACAGCTGATCTCTGGCAAGCATGGTTGGTCTCCATCAGCTTGTTCCTGTGCTCCCTGGTGAACGGCTCTTACTTAACAAGGATTAGAGCTCTTGAAGTTATTACACAGAAACATGGAGCATTTAAAACCCCAAAACAATATGTAGGTTGCAAATCAATCACTAGCGAGGTGGGACACATCCCAATTAGGATGTTTTGCAAAGCTTTAATGCAGCCCCTGTGTGTGTGCACCACACCACAGCCTCTGCTTACAAACACATACGGTTTCTCTAAGACACAGCCTGACCCTGTGCTGGGATGAATGGCATGCACTTAACGAACCATTACTCAATATCTCACTTCAGCTATATTGTTTGGTGTGGTCCCTTGTCTTATATGCTGCTGGCTATACAAATCTTCTAGGGACAGAATTATTCGTCTCCTTAGCCTAGATAACATTAATGGGACGCAAACTAATGGACTGATTTCTTCACAACATTCTCTAAGATGAATGGGCTTCTTAATCTTCATTTTACCAGTGAAGAGTTGAATCATGGAGTATTTAAGGTCCAAAGATTCCTCTCTATGTGGTTGTGCAATCCTGAGACTCAGAGGACCTGCTTTAGGTGGTGCTTAGTGTTTAATGGATGGATTATTCAGCATTAGATAAGCTAATTTCCCCCTTGCAGTAGCAGCTGTGGGATGTGAGATCTCTAGGCGTGCAGCCAGAGCACTTCAGAAGAGCCCACAGATGGTGCCAGTGGCACCTCCATGAGCTCTGGACATCACTGCCACCTTCCTCACCAAGAGCCAGGGAAGAGCCCACCTCTGAGATCAGGAGAGGACGGAAGAGCAGAGTAATCCTTCATTATTGATTGCAATTGTTACTAGTTGGTTGTTGTGTCCCTCTATCCCAGGACCCACATACATGGACTCCTCCAACCTCAAAAACGGATCTCAGCTGCTCAGTGAAGGAGATGTAGCTCTGGAGCTGTGTTTGCACAGAAATGGGAAAACGTTCATCGTACCAAGAGGTGGATGCTGGTAGTTTCTTACACCATGGCATGGATTTTCTTGCACAGTGGTAAGGCGCCTGCTTGGCCATGGAAGGAGGCAGATGTAGATCTGCAAATGTTACTGTGTTTGTGGGTGGTGTTTAACGGTCAGTGTATGAATTTCCCACAGGGATTGGTGAGGTTTTGGGGTGTGATGGTGTTACACACCACCTCTGAGAACAGCTGGCAGGTCTTTCAAAAAAAACAGTGATCTACAGGATGCTCATCCTGAACCTGCTGAAAGCCAGAGCAACACAGCAACTAGTATCTGTTTCCCACAATCAGCTCTTTGCTCCTCTGCTCATCTGGAGATCCCTGGGGTGGTGAAAACTCTCCTGGGGGTCTTTTACACTTTAAAGCTGCCTACCTACAAGCAAAGTACTGTTATTCACCTGGTTCTAGGGCCTCTTCTACATCCCAACACATTGGTCACCTGCACCTTGCCATCTGCCTGTCCCCAGGTTCAACACTCTTTGCCTCTGATTTTCTACTCCAAAAGCCCTGGCTCCAAACATCTAAACCCCTTAGTTTTCCAAGGCTGGAGGCTCCTCTTCTGCATCTGCACACATGCTTTCTCTTCCCATCCCATCCAGGGATATCCCATCCCAATCAAAACCAGGACAACCCCCTTTCTTTGTTTTCACTAAATGCCCTTTTTTCTCTGGAAAGGAAAATAGTGCCTAATGCTTATATATGTAACCCCACACTTTGTTTATCATTTGTTTATTTCCCTTGTGCCTAACATCTTCCCTTTTGTGACTAGTCTGCAAGCTGACCTCATGTCTTCTCTGAACCATCTTCCAGGATCCTAGAAGGATTTTTCCTCCCTCCTTGGGAGATTACAACTAATTCAGTGCCCGTCCATGCATGCAAAAACGTAAATAATAAATCATCTCTCCCTGCCAGCAAACACCCATGCACACGGATGCAAAACCCCTCTTCTTTCTGGCAAAGTGGGGCTTTGTCTCAGCCTGGGAACAGCCTTACCATTATTTTTGTTAAATTACTGGGAATTGTGGGCTGCGGGTGCTTCCCACCTGCCTGCATAAC